>NW_007578670.1:74092-154526 GCF_000690725.1 Stegastes partitus | reverse complement strand
TGCAGCTTGAGAGTTATACTTTCTGGATCTAAATGTCTCCACCATCAGGGCGTTTTAGCGCTACAGCTAACTAGCCACCACTAGTTTTATGAATTCGTACAACCTGCAGCAGAAACAGAGAAGCTGTGTTTTCTCCTCAGTTTCCCGCCGCTTGCCTCTCTGTATAGACCTCGCACATGCCACAGGCAGTTTTTATGGATCTCATAGTGTTTTCATTTCTTTTTTTTTTCCCCCCTCCCTCCTCCCATCCTCTCAAGTGACACAATATCTTTGTTTATGTGGTGCTCTCCTCCTAGAGGGTCAGATCACCTGCGTTTGTATACACAGGTCAGATCAGTGGGGAGTTGTCACCAGCTCTCAGCGTCTCTAATGAACTCCAGCCGGTTGACTGACAGACGGGTTATAGGCCGGGAGTAAACTGCAGAGCGACGTGCCGAGCTGCTGAGTGTGTGACTGATTGGATACATGCTTAATGAAGCGACACACACACTACACTGTGTCACCGATCTGTCTGAGGGCATGTTGGGATTGCTGAGAGTGTGAACACTTCTGCATGTCACACGTAAATGTTTGTGTAGTGGTATTTACAAGTGGAGGGGAGAAAGTAATCTATTTACAGCTCTGTCTAGTGTGAATCGTCTATTAGTCTGTGGTGCTGATTCCCAACGAACTCCTACCTCGGGCGGGGACACTTGTGCTGAAAACAAAGAGATTACAGTTTCGATAAAAATAAATAAACACATGCTCGTACCTAATTTACACATATAAAAACCAGGAGTCGGTTAAAAGCCAGGTTCACGAGAACAAATACAGGCTGGAGGGGGGAAAAGAAACAATCCGGTCCAGCTGTTGTTGCATATGGCATGCCTGCAAGTGTTTCACAATAAAAGCCCTGTTAAGAATTTTATTTCTTTATTTAGAAGTGTTAGGTACTGTAAATTTGCAACATTAATCTCATCTCTCTATTGGAAAGCACTTTGGCGAGCATCTTGTTGTTTTAAACGTGCTATATAAATAACACCGGCCCAACAAAAACAGGTGTATACGGAGCATTAATCTTCTCATTGGTTAATGAAAAAAAAATAAAAAGATGAGAAATTGTAAGGCTGCTCTTTAAAATCTGTTCTCTCTGAGAGGCGAAGTAATTTTATCAAAGTTAACGAGAGTGGATTAGGACACGTCGTAATGCTAAAACAAATGCTCATTTTAGTTATTGTAGGGAGATATTTAGAAATAAAGGCCTCCCTGAAGTACAAGCCTGCCTCAAATACAGGCCTGTTACCTTCTGCAGGTGAGATAAATGATCACCCTGGCTGTGCAAATGTTGCACTGTTGAATTTTTAGGTGATAAAATGCCATCAGGGAAAGGTTTAATCGCTCCCAAATTCATTCAAACAAATAAAACCAGAAGTAATGGTAAAAAAAGTAGCAGTTAATAGCAACATATTACAGTCGGAAAATCCCACTTCTGCACTTTACGGCTTAAAATGCAGCCATGCCAACATAGAAGTGGTTTTGATGGAAAATAACATGCTTATAATTAGGGTTAACGATCAGTCTCTCTTGGGTCGTTGATGTAACCCCTAAAAACTCTTCTCTCTTCTAAAAACTTACATGAAAATAATCACTTCTGACCTTAAAGTGGTTCGAATGTAACTTACAACTCTGCTCAAACACATTCTCTACGCGACACGATGACAAACGGAGCAATTCATCAGTGTATTTTTGAACTGGAAACTGATTCTGATGAGGAATTGTGATCCAGAAATCTCCCACCTGCATACTAACAAGATGAGTTCTCCAGGGTTTGTAATGTATTGGACAGCCAAACTATTAACAGTACGCTATTTTCGCCCTGCGTTTCTATTTTTCTGTATCTTCATCACCATCACGTGTGAAGCTATTTGTCATGTATAATTCATGCTTGAGGGCGATTCATCACTGATTCACTTTAATAAAGACACCGGTATGTATGCATGCTATTCTTGTCATCGCCATTGAAGGAAGGCGGTGCAATATCATAAACTTTACTTCAAGGGGGGGGATTCTTGATGCCAACTACCATGAAGTAAAACAAATGAAAAACCTCCATGGAACTGAAGCAGGAAGCAGAAACACCTTTTCCTATGTCCTCCTATTCCTATATATATGTTTTCTTATTAGAAATGATAAATAAAAAGAGGGAACGAGTGAGCTCCCCTGAAGCCACTGTGCAGCCTGCACACTAATTGCAGCATTGCCTCTTAATAGTATATATGTTTTACTGCTTGAACTTTGTCCTCACTGTTTAAATGCAATCTAGACGGTGCAATCGACGCAGAGGACTGCCCTTGAAAAAGCATCACTCATATTCTTCATCAAAACAAGTCTTTTGGCAGCCCACTCCGGGGAATCCAGGGCAATATAACAGAAAATAGTCAACATCTCATACTGTCGCCGTTCTCCTGCCATGCTTTTTTTATTTTATTTTTTATTTTTTCCATTTTTTTTTTTCTTCATTTTTCTTCTTCTTTAATGACGAATACTCTAACCTCAGGTGTGTAGTACCTCAATCTGTGTGGCTTTGTTGTCTTGTCAGTGTCACGACTTTGAAGTCACATTTTATGTTGCACAATGCTCATTTCCTTTCTTTTCATGTTTGCTTCTTTATTTATTTATTTAGTTGCCCATGGCAGTCCAATATCATTATTTTCCCCCTTGAATGAAAGAGAATGAAGTGATGATGATAAAAGAAAGGCAAAAGAAATAAAAAAAGAAAAAGAAAAAGAAACCCTGCCCGTGCCAACTTTTTCCTACAATCCCAGACTCGTCTGAAAAATTTTCAGTTACTCTTTCAATTATTCTAAAACTAGAAAGATCTCTTCAAAGAGGTGACAACGCTGACAAAGCTAGTGTAACATCTATCAGCTTGGAAATAATTTGATGTCAGTCACTTTTTATTTGTTGCATATCGAGGATAGTGGTGCGGGAATTGATTCGCAGTGACATATTTTGGGGGAGAAACAAGAAGAGAGGAAATGAGAAAAAGGTTGAGATTTACCATGCGGCGATCCCTTTAGTCTGTCCCTCAGCTTAATTGGAGTAGCCCAGCTCGCGCTTTACGTAGCGCATCATCTGTTAGCGGTGACAACAGCGACTTTCCACGGCGTTTCCTCTAGAAATCTAAAGGTATTTATGTGTTAGGCCTCACGTCAATACTGCAGCTTTGGTTGAATTCCACAGAAATGGCAGCTGGCGTGCACAGCACCTCGTCATTTCTGGTCCGACTGACAGAATCCAAAGCATGCAACATCACAGTGAATTTGTTTACAGCGAGCTCCCAATTTGATTTGATGTAATCCTGTCTCAGTTCATTGCAGGGATCTGAAGCCAGAGAGAGTTTATCTTTGTGTGTTGCAGGTTCAGTTGGCAGTAGAGGTGTGATATTTAGAGCCAGAGTCCAGCTAGAGATCACTCCCACCACTCTGCAAAACAAGTAACACACATGCACGCTAGCACTGCAGGCGCCAGGTGTGGCTTCATATATGCACACACACACATCCGTATGCACACACACACACACACACACACTCTCTCTCTTGCTCTTAGTCATAGACTCATGATACAGTCTACAGCATTGCTCGCTCTAATGGCTCCGTTTCACTCTCCGTCCGCCGCTGTCCGACTCTGACTGCTGCTAATGCTGCTACTGCTGTGTTAACAGCAGATAAATGGCACCGCTCATAGTCTAGATTACATTAGATCTCCAATCAAGAGGTAATGGGTGTTGTCATGGCAACCACATCCAACAGGCAGGGGGAGGACGGGAGGAATGAGCGAGGTTGAACAGTGTCACGACTCAAAATATACTTAAAACATGTCAAGTGCAAATATATCCTGCACTCGGTTTTTGTTCCTACTTTCTTTTGCGAGAGAGAAAAAAAGCTTTCTGTGTATCTCTTAATGGGCTTTCATTTGATTACATAGGAAGAGCAACTTTTAAAAGATAGATCCAGTTGATTCTAACTTTGCAGGGAAAAAAAACAGATTGTAACAGATTAGTTATTTTATCAGCGTCTTAAAGTGACGTCTGTGTTGGTCTCCCTCAGTGTAATAGAACATTACAGGATGACGGCTCGTACAGGCCGCACAAAAACTGTTACCACGCACACCGATTCTTGTATCTGGGGCAAGCTGTTTAGCATGAAGTGTTTCTTTTCATACTTTTTAATTCTTTTGACAAACCTCCACCCCTCTGGATACACTACACTGACAAACAAAACACATCTGAATACCTCCTTTCAGGAAGAGCTTCTTTTATTCCTCCACTTGCACTAACCCTCACGGATTGACTCCAGGACAAAGATCCAGCACACATTGAACTGACAGCATGAAAGGCTTCATAATGTTTACCCCAGAAGATACTGATACATTTTATTGGATTGCTTTGTCTCACATGACCTGATGTAATGTGACAGGAAAGTGTGGTATTTGTGTTGAAACAAGAAATGTGTTTGTAATACAGATGAGATGTCTGCCTGTCTCTATGTGGGAGTCAAGTTCTTAGGAATAAATGAAAGAGGACGGCCCGTTAGGGACCTTTTCCTCTGTCCTGCTGCTCCTGGCTGGATAATCATATTACATTCATGACATTAATACACGTGATATTAATATGCAGTCTCCTTACATTGTCCATTTAATGACACCTGATCACGCTGCTATAGAAAGACAGATAAAGGAAATGTAAATCCTCTCGCCCAGGACTGGACAGGGGTCAGACACTTGATGTAATTCAGGTTTATCAGTGACGTGGAGCTACGCTGCACACAGGGGGAGGCTGTGGCTCAGGTGGTAGAGCAGGTTGTCCTCCAATCGGCAGTTCAATCCCCGGCCCCGCCACAGCCAAGGTGTCCTTGGGCAAGACACTGAACCCAAAGCTGCTCCCAATGGCAGGCAGCACCAATTGCATGGCAGCTTTGTCGCCATTGGTGTATGAATGTGTGTGTGTGAGTGGGTTTTGGATAAAAGCTCTTTGGGTGACAGCGGGTCGAACACCCTGGACTGCAGACTTGTGCTGGTGCTAGTTATCTGTGATGTTAGAAGGGTTTGGCTGCAAAATACTGGTCTGTCAAAATGAATGATTTCGTTTCGGCTTTAAGGCTTTAAGCTCACCAGTTAGTTTAACCAATCCAGCCCTGATGCTTTAGCTGTGAGCTTTTCTCAACCAAATTGCGTTCCTATGCAACTAAACTGCGTCACTCTGGGAACCCAAATAATGGAGTGGAAGCTTCAAACATGTAGTAAAAGGTCATATTTTAAGCCTAACTAAGTATTTTTGGTGCCTTTCTTTAACCAAGCTTCTAACCGGGTTGGTGATTTTCTTAGTTTTCTCGTTTGATGTTTTCCCCTTTTCACATTAATATATTGTACATATTTAAATTCAGTAATTTAAGACGCATTTTTATGAGATTCTCTGATCTTGGGAAGCAATAAGGAGTCAACTAATATGTTTTTCTGGTGACGATGCGATACCATTATTAGTAATCATGGAGACTGATGAATGATGTAACAGTAAAATATTGGCAGCAAACTTGAAATTTTGGTGTCAAAATGTACAATTTAGAGAACTTTTCACCTTTTGCTTTCAGTGCTGATAGGCTGTTATTACTCGTGATGCCAGTGGGACATTGCTGAAGTACATTTTTAAATAATTTATTCGATGTGGAATTCATCCAAAAAACAAAAAACATGCTGGTCATTGGAACAAAAACACCTCCTAGATGCATTGTTGGATACTCTAGAAGGACTGACAGATACTAGCGATACTTGTCCTGTGTCACGGTGATGGGTGCAGGTGGAGAAGCTTTCAGCATTAGTTCTACATGTGCTACCTCTGTGCAGTCGGTCATGTGACCATCGTCTGGCATCAAAAAATGAGAAGAGGCCATTTTGGCGTAGGTGGTGACCTTTCAACATGCTGGCTGTTCGTTCAGGTGTTTGAAGACATTTCCACCTGGCTGAGTTTCTATTGTGATCGGTGTCCATTTATAGCTTGAATTAACATGCATTTTGATTAAGATGATTCCACATCCTTCATCGTAAAGTTTTCACCACTTCTGCAGCCAGTAACCTGCCTGCTGTTGCACCGTGGAACTGCATGAAATGATTGTCAAGAGTTTGAAGCATCTGATGCTTGTCTTTTGCACAAGTGTTCCCTTTATGTGAATTATACTCACAAAGCACAGACCTTCTTGACAACATATTGCTATTTAGCTCCATTAGTAGTAAATAAAACATCCAGAATTACCTTTAAATGACCTCTATTACACTTGTGTGTTATAGAGTTGTTTTATTGTGCTCGTAAAAGGTTTGCAAACTTGTCAAGTCCATGCCAAGTGTAGTTATTCTCCCTCACGGATGACACTGCACCGTACACGTCTGGAACTCTTCATTTGAAGTCCAGGCTTTTATTCTGTTACTTACATCACCAAAAAACAACATACGTCTCTTCTACTCCCTATAAATCACAATCTTTTTGCTTCTTTCTTGCAAATTAATGCACATCAGTCAGAAATCTAGGTGAAGTTTGTACATAATCACTGACAAATTAGACGTGTCTGGGGCTTTTACACTGAAAGGGTGTCATTTCAAATCCAAGTTCACAGTGGCAGCCGGTGCTTTCAAGCTTTTATTTCCATTCCCTCGACTGTTTTTGTGGTCTAAACGGCAAATGGTACTTCGTAAATAAGACTGAGACAGACAGCTTTATCAACAGTTTCTTTTTTTTTTGTATACTTTTGAAAGGTGCTTTCTTATTCGAGCAATCTACAAAAAACATCTTCATTTAAAATACTGCATAAAAATCCATGCAGCACTTCTTTGATAAACACCATTTTTAGACCTTTAGAAGCCTTGACATTTACTTTGTTGTTTTCATCCAATAAAAAATAGTGGCTCTTTAAGAAATGGGAGCGACTGCCTGTGTATTTGTAAAACACAGAGGATGAGATTTGCAGTAGCGCCACTGACATCTGACTTGTCAGACTAAATTCCACTGCAGCACAGATTCTTCTTCCTTTTTTTTTTTTTTTTTTTTCCTTTTTGCTGGCAAGCGACAACAATGCACATACATCTTCTGCTTTTCTTCTTAACCCCTCCTACACACTTGCAGCTCTCTTGTTGTCTTTCTCTATCAGAGTCGTGTGAAAATATCACCTCAGGTCTCACCTTTCAAACTGTTGAGAAAATGCTCACAACCTCGACAGAAGCTCTAAACGTTTTGCCCCCCTGTAAATATTGGGCTTTTTTTTTTGCGAGATTGAAATCTTGGAGGCAGCCGTCACGGAGCCCGAGGGCAAACATGCAAACCTTGATTAACTTATGTCGTACCTGTTTTTCCTTTTTCCACCGGGGAAGCGCTCGCTCAGCTGTAGCTTCCTGTAAGTTGCGTCTTGTGTGCTTTGTTTTGTTTGTTTTTAGCATTTTTGGAATTTTTTATTGCCAAAAGGAGAGTTTGCGAAATGAAAAAGGAGGAGATGACTGGCGAGAGTAAATATAGCAACGTTATTGAGCATAAGCATGATTGAAATCTTATCTGGTCCACTGTCATGAGAAAGTTTACAGTCTTCCTAATATACTGTCAGACAGATAATATGATTTCAAAGGGTTTCAAATGCACTCCAGTGTACCACAGTCATTCACAGTCACTGTGATATAATGTTATTGGTGCAAATATACTGTATCCAATATCTTCACGCAGGCAGCAGAGAACATAAAATAAACCTTTAATCACTGAAGAGTGAATGCAATGTCCACAGAGCTGCTAAGCTGTCCAGATAAAGAGGCATTGTGTGTATATATGTACATGTGTGTGTGCGTTTCTGCCAACGTGGGCTCATGCGTTCTGAATTATTTTGCTTCTGCAGTAGTGTATGCGAAATTCACAACAGTCTTTTATATAAATTGAGCATGGATTCTGAAGTGCAGATTAAATATTGTGGGCAAAGATTAAGTGAAAATCAAGCTGTTACACTCCAAACAGAATCACAGCATGCGGCAGTACGGTGGTGGACAAGCTCATTTTACTTTTCTTTTAAGACACATTTGAATAAAGATTAAATTTGGTGTTTCCAGAATCCCCAGGGTATCGTCTCAGTAAGTTTAAACAGCAAATTAATGATCAAATCGTACAGTTTAGCTGGCGTAGGGGGTAAGGGTCGTCAAAAAAATCTAATAAAATAAAAAAATTGAGCCAGTTTGGAAGTTGGAGCATAGCTTGGGTTGCCACACTGACATGCATCTGCCTGCTTGCTAAGATGTTTGACCACATGGTTCACCATATTTCTATTTTTTTTTCCTGACCTGTTTGTACATATTAATGAACTCTGCTCTTATTAATACATGTTTTATAGCTGGGCTTGAGCTTTACTTAAGCATTATACAGAACATCCTTTATACTTCAGTGCATCTTTCTGACGGCTTTAGTTGAGTTTTAGATCAAGTATTTTTCAAACCCCTCCAGTTTAAGAAAAGTTGTGCATCTCTAAATTTGACGATTTGATTTTTTTTTTTAACTGTTAAAAACCCCTCAAAAAGCTGACTTTTAAAGATTCATCTGCTCTTTGTTTACACCGAGGTATAGAGGCCTCATTTACAATGCTGCCGAGCAAGAAATTAAAAGATGTAATACCACGAATAAGACATTTGGATTGCAATAAATATATTAAAAAGCAGAGTCAGTAAAATAATGAATACACTAAGTTATAGTTGCAAAACAAAAAAATCAACAAAGACGAAAATGGCTAAAGGTAAAATGATAGGAAAAAAAATACAGTAATAGAGTACTAAAGGTGATCAGTAAATACATGGTTCAGACAGGACAGTAACAGAAACATATGGTCATCTATGATAATATGATGTAGATTAAACTATCCAGCAGTATATTGAGTAGTTAAAATAAGCTTAAATATCTGCAGCAGTGATATGAAACCATCAACTATAGGAGAAAAATATTACCAGGAGTGTATTTACTTCAGAATAAGTGCTTTTATTTTTGTAAAAGTTTTGAATTCAGGGCTATTTCCATACTGTGGTACTCCAGCTTTCACTTAAATAAAATATCTGAAAGCTTCTTCTACCACTGCCAGTTTGAGTGTGTGTATTTTTTTTCATGTCAAATTTGTGTAGCACTTCCAATTATGTTGGAAATATTAGGAGAGATCGGCGTTGATGCCCATAACGGAAACTTTGTGAACTGTGACTGACAGTATTACATTTTTCATCAAAGTAAAAAAAAAAAAGAGACCAGTCAACTAAATAGTGCTTTAATGCAAAGTCTTATTCAATAACCTGCAGCATCAGTGAAATCACACACTGTGGCTTCAAGCTCCAGAACGAGCAAAACTGGTTCCTCTTCCACCCAAAATATCTCTTGTTCAGAAGCTGATTTAGCTTCTTGACCTGTTGACCTGCTGTTATTAAGAAGCATCTGCTCAGTATTCAGTAACATTATGTTTCTGTTTCGGTTGTGCCATCCAAAAAAAACGTAAAGAAACAGACTTACGGACTGAATTCACCCACACTGCGCTCACAATTAGTCAGGAGGAAATGTGTAAATCCAGCAGTCCACCATCGAAATCTACCTCGGTGGATTTCGCTTCTCCCCTCAAGCTACGCCCACAATAAGTCGCGTTTTAGTGAACAAATGAATGCATCCAGCTTGTGATTTACTCTCAGCTCTGCAGTGGAGAGAACAGGTATCTGTGGAAATGCAAATGCCATGGAGAGAGAGAGAATTTCTGTTCAAACAGCCAGAGTTTGGAAGTGATAACTGGATTTACTGAGGAGAGTCAATCTGTTGTATTAATGCAAAGCCCGAGGGACTTGGACGCTCGTGTGTGTGTGGACGAGTAAACGGTGCGTTTTCCGCTAACGGTCAGATAAACAAGGACAACATAACTAACAGTGGTATGTGTACACAACAAACAAAATGCTTAGAAGGTGGAAAAAAGGAAAAATGGAAAACATCTTACATTTATGTCAACTCAAACTAGACTCTGAACATTTTTAATGGCTGAAATCAGCACACGTGTTTGTCAAAAGATTTGGAAAGTAAGTGTGCCGAAGTCCTTCCTACTTTTGTTTTAAATCGGTGGACTGTCCCTTTAAGGGAAAGAGACTGTCAAACAAATTAATCTTCCTCAGTTTGATTACTTATCTTTGACAAACATGTACACAACTCAGTACATTTCAATTTAAATATAAAAATGTGATTCTACTGCTGTAATATATTATGACAAATAACTACGCTGCTTTGACATACGTGACTATCTTCTTTTATAATTATCACCTCATCACGCAGGGATACGATTTTTCTCATTTACACTCAGATCACAACGATGTATAAGGTTTTTTTTTTTTTTTACATAATTATTTATACATATTCCAATTCTGCTTCCCTGGTATTTTCCGATTAAAACCACAGAACCAGAATGCGACAGTACGTATGTAATTTAAAGGGTGTGAATTAAACAGCCTGAGGTTTTGACGTCTACACCTTCCACACACACATATGCGTCGACACGTTGGCATGCACCACATAAATCAATGGTAAGGCTCCTGTCTTATCAGTCTTGGGTGATAATTTTCCAATCAAAACTTTTTTATTTGCACTTACATATTGGCTGGATCTACAGTTTACCATCTGACCAAAGCAGTGCTACCCTAAGGATATCTCTGTAGCCAAAAAGACCAAATGGTCGACACTTTTGTGACAGATTGATGGAGTTTAACCCCAGAGCCCTGTCCGTTGCGAGTGTCTCTTAAAGCTTGTGCAGGCAGTATTGCTTTTATTTTTTATTCCACAATTACCTACATGTAAAATGATATGGTGGATGAATGGGTTAAATTATTCTCTCAGGAAATGGAGGTTTTAATCCTGTTTGAAGCTGAAAATGAGTGCTGACTTTTGGCTTCTTGTGGTAGCACCATCTGGTGGGAGGGGCTTAGGAAAGAGAAGGAAGAGGCGATGGGCTGCATTTTCAGACTCTGGTTTTCTTTTCTTTTTGGGTTAGTTATTAGCCGACTGTTCCCCTTTTCAGCAAACTACTGATAATCCCCCTCGTGCCCAGAACGGCCAGCCTCTCTCACTTTTGATTGCCAGGCAGCTGACGTGGAAGTGAATGAGTGTTGGACTTTCTGTCGCTGTGGTTGTAAAATGAATAGTTTGGCGGTGCAGAGGTGCAGCTTGGAAATGGCTATGAAGTGACTGCTGGTGTCGTCTCAGAGGGCTGCATCGGTATTTTAAACTTGTTCTGCTGTCTGACAACAGAAGCAGAAAAATATGTAAACGAGAACAGCTTCATCTGTATTAAAATTGAGCACAGGGAGCAGGAGAGAAGCAAACAGATGGAAACAGCAGCTGAATTATGGTTGCACTGAACCACAACATCATGAAAAATTCCACTCTCTGAGTGTCCCTTAGCATTGCAATGTCCACACAGCTCTGACGTGTGCATACAATCAAAGCTAATGGTATTATTAGTACATTAGCCACTCTGCATATTATCCTTTTGATGTGGGGACGTTGCCCTCAACAACAAAAGCAACCCACTGGATCTACAGTTCCTCAGATGCTGGGAGTGCATGACTACTGCTGTGTTCACTCTTGCAACCCACAGCAGAATAGTTGGTGTGCTACTGACTGAGACATTTTAGTTTGCACAAGCATCTCTAGAAATTAAATAAACCTGGCAGACTGCGAGGAAGCTACTGTTTTGGAATAGCTCACCTCGGAAGCAGCGAGAGGGCAGAAATTCTTACTAACTTGTGAAGGTATTCTAGTTGAGGGAGACACCTTGAAAAATGGCTCATATTCTTACAAAGTTTATAAAACAGACAAAGCACAATAGAAATGGATTCTCACCACATGGAGCCTTTTAAAGTATTTTTGCAAACAAATCCACAATATCACCCAGCCAGCCGCACACATACGTCCACACATGTGCACTTGCCACCCAGCTCATCAAACGTGACATGAACAGAGAGTTCATAATTAAAGGCTGTTGTCAGATACCTGCCCAGCTATTCCTTTGGAAATATGGTTTCATAATGAGAAAGTATCTCACAATGGAAGCCCGGCCTCTTTGTCCCCATGGGAGGGAATAATACCTACCTTCATTAATTATGACTTAATGAAATAGAAAATTACCCCAGGTGCTGTTTGACTGACAGGTAGTCCTACAACAGAGGAACCCCCCTTAAATGTATATAGGCCTGGCAGTACAATGTTACCCTCTAATTGGCAATTTACCTCCCGCTCAATAGTCAGCCTGGCTTTCTCAGTGTCTGCGGAGGTATCAGCAATGGTGTTTTTCAACATCCAGATTAATTTCTTAAAAGCCTGTCTTTAAAGGAAAGTGTCAGGTTTGCAAATAAAGGGATGTGATTTAAGGGGGGAAAGTGCTCGTCTTGGAAGAATTGTGAAAAGGGCTGTGAGGAGAGAGAGGTTAACGGAGAAAGACAGAGCGAGGAAGGAGACAGAGAGATGGGAAAACAGAGAGAGAGAGACAGAGAGAGAGGCCAGCAGCATTAAACTCAAGTGAAATAAATTTGCTTAGCAGGTACTTCTGTTGGAGTCGCCTCCACTGAAAGAGGAGATCACTCTTTGCTGGTTCTGCATCGCCATTTCATCTAATCCCTCGCTCCATTTTTTATCGTGAGCTTGGGGATCTGTCATTCACAGGCCATTCATTTTTAACACATGTGCCATTAACAGATACTATAAATACTCTGATGTGGTTTCTGCGTTGGTTCGGCCAATTCTGCCAAATACTTAAAGCTATAACGTGTAACAGTTCCTCATTAGGAGGTTTGACAATGACCATCATTGTTATGTAGTTAGTCGACAGAATTCCAGATGTTTCCAGCAATTTTCAAACCCAGTCTGTAATGTAATCCAGCATTTGTTTTTGTCATCATATCCTATTTATGCCTTGTAGTCGGGGAAACACATCAACACCAAAAAGTATGTCAAAGCAGGTCGAAGGGAGAGGAAGGCCTGGCCCACTGTGCTGTTTTTTTATTATTTTATTTGATTTATTCTATTTGCTCACTTGTGATGGGTATCAAGTATTTTAGTATGATTTCTTTTGTGCCACAGGTAACAGCACCGTGCTTCCCCGTGGCTGAATTCACCGCTCAACAGAAGCTGCAGTAGCTGTTGACTCATCTGATGGTAAGTCAGCAATTATTATTATGTTCGCGAATGTGACTTGCGACAGTTTTATTGGACACAAAATACCGTAAACATAGAAGACTAAACATCACTGTAATAAATCTTTACAATAATAATGAATAACTGATTTCTACCTATTGTAGAAATAGATTTAAACAGTGGTAAAGACAACAACTCCCATGATCCAACATTACTTTCCATCATCATCAAACTACATCTTTTATTATTGTTTTAGGGACAAACCTCGCAGTGGCAGAAATGGCATGCGGTGAATTAAAGCTGGAATAATTACTTGTTGGTCAGACAACCGTCACACAATAAATGACCAACATTTTTGATCATTTATGCATTCCCAAGTTGAATTTTAAACATGATTTTCAAATATTTAGTGGTAGTGGTGGCAGCCCACGTTGGTTCCAGATGTGAATTTTTGCTGGGTTTTTTTGGGTTTTTTTTTTCGTCTAAGATTATAAATTGAGAATGTCTTTGCAGTCGTCGGACAAATTTGGACTTTAGTTAGTTTCTCAATTTTCTGATATTTTAAAAGTCAATCATTGAATAACTTTATTGAGAAAGTAATCTGCAAATTAAGAAAAACACATCAGTCTCTAAAGGGATGTTGCAGATACAGTTAATTTCTTGCTCTGTCTGTTGTAAACATTAACACAGTATACAGACGATCTCTCGGGTGCTTTAGTTTTTCAGGTTTCCTGTGCAATAGTGGGGGATTGTTCCCAACTTTTTAGTTGTGCTAAAGGCCCCTGTTCTCCTGGTAAAGCAGTTTATTTATCTACAAAGTGTCTGGTTGACCATACGACTCGTATTACTGTCGGATTTGGTAATATCTTGTGAATATTTGTCGTATTTCAAGATCTTAGCATTGACGTTGATGCCTACAGTGCCTGTCATGAGCAGACTTGCATGTGTGACTGTGTTTCGATTTCAAGTAATAAGATTTTTATTCATTTGGATCACTTTCTATTAGTTTGAAAAAACTCTAAACCATAACTCCTTTTTTACATTGAAATCACAGTTGACTCCAACATGTTCTATCTGTGTTTGAACATGTCCAAACAAAAGGCTCCTGTTAACTATGACAATCATTCCCTTCAAGTTTCCTTCACTCTCAGTCAGAATATTTCACTCTCGGTAATAGAGGTGTTGCACTTTCATGTTTTTATGTTACTTTGTATGTTTTAAAATGGGCTGACCAATATTCTTAATACTCACAATTTCATCTGTACCTTTGAATGTTATAAAAAAAAACACACACTCACAAAAACAACGTCAGTTCAGTCCCTCCTTAATATGTGTGTCATTGGTGGGAAGCCAGTGAGGGATCATGTGCTTTTTCACAATGTCTACAGTTCATCCTGCAGTGTGGTATATATTATAAACCCCTCCCAATATAAGGCAGCGTGTTTGACTAAGTGCAAACATTTTAAATGTCAGATTCATTCATATTTGATTGGAGTGTGATGCGTAATAAGGACTTGACTCAATTATTGCTTATTTAATGATTTCCAGGTATTCAAACCAGAATGGTTCGGGGAAAAAACTAAATAATTATTGTTGCTACTGTAATACACATCCGTCACAGCTGTCATTTATTCAAAATTATATTAAGACTAAAAATATAACAGTGTTGTGGTTCATCAATATGGGCATATTTTTATTTACACTTCACAAATTGCAGTCGTGTGAACAAGAAATCTTCGATAATGTGATGTGTTATCTAATCTAGTGCCAATAATATACGCAAATGCGCCATAAATATGTTGGAAGTAGTTTATTTGTTTGTGTTTCGGAAACACTTGAATTTGCAGAAAATCACAATATCCTGCTGAGAGAATCTGGTGCTGCATAAGGCCACTTCCCATTCCTCACTGATTGTTTGTTAGTGGTGGCGAAAAAACTTTTTTTTTTTTTTTTCTCTAAAGTGTGCTGTAATTAAAAGGAGGGGGGATGTCGAAGTGGCGGTGGAAGTACACTGCAATATCCGCACTAAATTCTCGGTAATGGTGAGGTGAGTCAGTTGCCTTAATTAGTTTAGTCTTTCTTCTACCTCTCTCTTGTGGAGTCATTAATGTCGACATGAACATTTTTCTCTCATTTGAATGGGTAAATAATGAAAGCGGAGTGACAGTTGGGGGGTGAGCTAGTCACAACTTTTTAAAGCAGCAGGAAGGCAGCAATTAACAGGAACTGACAACCCAGAGGGACGCACAAACACACACATTCAGACACAAAACACACACTCCAATACATTCAATACACACTAACATACAGACCGACTGTTGGCAAACTATATACCAGCAGATTACTTGAGTACTTGAAGAAATTAATATGCAGTTTGTCACTCCTGATTCACCTTTGTTGGATATGTGTATTAAATAATAGAATTCACTCTTGCACAAAATGTCCCGAGCTCATTTTGATGCTCCACATTGTGTCACTGAGACCTTAGTCTAGACTTTTTTTTGTCAAGGTGAGAAACCTCACATCAAAACAGCATCCATCCCATCAGAGAGATAGATGGACCATTGTTCAATTAGCAAATGAAAGCTGTAATTGTTTGGATGCTGCTCTCCGCCGTAAATTTTGCAGTGATAATTAATTGTAGCGAGTAAAAACACTCATCAGGGAGATGAACCATTAGAGACTTAGGTAAACAAACCCTTATCTATTATGGGTGAGTGGCTGATAAGGATTGATGAGAAAAGTTTGATTTTCACACAAAAGCAAAAAAAAAAATGTAATCAGTAAAACTTTTTTTTTTTTTTACATTCGATCCAAATGACAAGTGTCTGCCAGAGGGTAAAAATCTGAATGAGTCATCATAATCAAGATTTAATTGCATTAATAAATGACTGTGTGTGCAGTGTTAACAATTGCTCATCAGCAAAAGTTTACCTTACGGTACTTCTGTACACTGACGGAGCTCATTTTGTCTTTTAGATTGATCAAACATGCACAGCACCTTCAAGTAGAACTGATGTGAACTATTCTGACACAGAATTGAAGGCTGCATCCTTGATGACATTCTTTTGACTCTCCATATGATTTTCCAGTTATACATTTACAGCCCATTGTTGTATTTATGTAGCAGTTTTCATTGCTACTATTGGAATCCGCCATTACCTTCACACATCCAAGTGATTCACAGACGTGAATGTAATCCAGCACGATTTCAATTTTGTGTTTCAGAGCCATATTATAACAGGAGTACGTTGATTGCAATGCCGGCCAATTTTTTATTTATTTTTTTACTCTGCTGCACAGCCTTGAGTGTGATTTTTTTTTTTTCACACACAACATATTTGCTTCACACCGATTGCATTAATTTAAAATGTGCCTACAAGGAAAGACAATAACTATTTTATTTTCTCTGTTTTTCCATCCAATCAGTTTCATATATCGAAAAAAGTGATGGAACAGCCACAGTAAGCTGCAGTGTTGCTGGTGTTTCAGTGCAAAATGGCTAAATTCTGGTTGAAATGTTGCGAAGTGTTGCATCATTAGCATGTTTGTGGTGTCATAATATCGTATCTCCTAATTCGTGTCAGCTCTTATCAGCCTTTTACATCTGTTTGCTTCTTTCCTGCTCTCTGTGCTCACATCTCCTGTATTCAAATAGTGTCTGATGAAGCTGCTCTCATTTTCAGATGTTTCTGTTATCAGACAACAAAATGAGAATACTGACTGAAGCACAGCCCATTAGGACTACATGTTAACCAGCCTTCCAAGTAATTTTCTTGTTGCTGGTAATATCATCATATACATAAGTAAAGACAACTGATGTGTTGTGATTTCAGCTGTACATGTCAAATAATCAGTCAGACAGAAAGTTAGAAGCTCGTGTTTGCAGATGTGAAGCTCATTCACATCAGCAGTCAGTTCAACATGCTGTTCCTCTCTGCCCTGGTATCAATTAGGATCTATTACTTGAGAACTCGCAGGCAGCAAGCTAGATATCCACCACTGTTCAGCAGCAGCAGAGGTTTTCAAAACCAGTGCTAATGAGAGTTAACATTGGACTGACATGTGTGCAGAAACACCAAATGAATGATAGCAGTCCTCCAGATGTGCAGGGAGTCTAAAAAAGTAACTGTTTGCAAACTAGTTTGCCACATTAACTTGTAAGGTGTTAAGATGCCAATATTGTATTTACAACATGGTATGTGTTGCAGGTTTAAGTATCTGTAGCATATCAGCATATGGAACACTGATGAATGCTTCATATCTTGCCATCATTCCAGATACTTCTGTTACCTGCGATATCAGCAGTGTATCTCTCTGCTTAAGGTCATTACTGAGTTGTCTGGGTCCTATCACATTCATTATTCATTAGAGACTTAACATAATTTAGCTAAGAATCATGGACGGGACTGTTCTTTAACACATGCAAATGTGAAACCACTGTAGTAGAATTCAGTCGTTCTGCTCTGCAGCCTAACCATGATGAGCAATTATCACATGCAGTGTAATTTCCACCTCCTTTTTTCCCTTTCTAATGCCTTGTATGCATTGAAAAACAAGTAATAACGTGTTGTAATGCTGGAGCTGTACGGTGATGTATAGCTAGAAGCTTATTTTAACAACAAAGCAATCCTTTTTTTGAAAACATGAGTCATCACTTGTCCCTCTCCACACACTCCATTAGGTTAATTTTATGTCAAGATATTAAATTAGTTAATGCTCATTAGCCTCAACGTAATATATGATGGAAAAAATTAAATATTCAGTCATCTCAAACTGATGCACCTCAGAAAAGTATGTCACCAGGAAAGAAAGAGGGCGAAAAGAAAGTTGAATGAGTGAGTGATGGCTGGCAGAGCCAGAGGGAGGACAAAACAGAGCAGCGAGGGAGGAAAAATGGAGGAGTAGATGGAGACTGCTTGATTGGAAAATGGATCTGTGACAAAACGCCACAGCTTGGAGCTAAGATTAGGATTCCATCTGTCTTGAATGAAATATTCAAATATACGCTGGCGAGAGGAGGCATATTACTAAAAGGATGGATGTGGAGAATATGTGAAACAATGACAGGCTCTTTACATCCAGAAGGGTCAGCGCTCACCCAGACTGTTATTTAGCTTGTAGAAGAAGCGCTCATATGCTCCTCAGGCGTATGTGCTGTTTCATTTGTGAAGCGAGTGATAGGAACAAATTAACATGTTGAATGCACTGTTTCGATGCAGTGCCACCGTGAACAGTTGATTATACATACATCAGTCAGTATCAGTCTGCTACCGTGTATGTGGGAATGAAAGGCATTAAGACTCAAAACAGCTATGTGTTTTAAAAATGCAAAGGACGTGTTGTTTCAGACGCTTAATCCAAGAAAAAGAAAAAGAAAAAAGGGTCACGGTCCACAAATATCAAAATATTGGTGTAATAAAGCCATGATTTATAGGGTTTTTGTGAAGATAAGCCTTTTATAAAACTGTGAGGAAGGATTTTACAACTCTGGGAGGTTATCATGGTTATCGTTTTATCCTCTGTTGCAGGTCAAGAGTAGAAATATTCCATTTACATGACTTTTTTGCTGAATGGCCGTCTACTTTTTGCTGGAGCCCTTTGTGACACACTGTTATCTAGGCTTGTAAAATGAAAGACGAACTAGAATTAAATTCAGGGCTGGCATATGCCAATTAGCCACAACATTATGAACACCTACCTAAAATTGTCTAAGTTCTTCTCGTGCCACTAAAAAATGCTCTGATCCACTGGCGGCTGCATCAGAGCCAAAGCAGCATGTTTCTAAAGAAAATACAGATACTGATAATCAGAAAAGGGCTGAATATTGGATCAGATAATGGTCCAATCCAATAACTGTTTGACCTTCAGTATTTAGACCATGCCTCTCGGAGTGTCCTGTGGTGTCTAATACCATGATATTGGCAGCAGATCCTTTGGATTCTGCTGGTTGCTGGGTGGGGATTCTATGGATGCTTAATTGGATTGGGAATCTGGAAGCAGTTTTTGTGCCTTGGGCTCTTTGTTAAGTTCCTCGAGCCATTCCTGAGCAGTATTTGTGGCATGGTCTTGTGCGTTGTCTTGGTTTAGGAGGCCGCTGCTGTCAAGGAGAAATGTTCCCATGAAGGGGGGTTCTTAATCTGCAGCAGTGGTACAAGTTAAAAGTAACATCCACATGAATGCAAGTACCTCATGTTTCCTCGCAGAACATTGCAAGATAAGGAGATAGTCAGTGTCAGTCACTTCACCTATCATCTGCCAGTTGCGTCAACATGATTAGGATTGAGATGGTTGGGGTTGGGTAACTACAAATACCTGGTTAAGGTTTGGCAATCGGTGGTTAAGGGGCCGGTATGCTCCATCCGAACTTCATGGTGAGATACCTTCAGATACCCCCCTCCATCCTACCTGATGTAAAAATTAGCGGAATCTTATTTATTCAGTTATCCTCTTAATAATCATCATGTCTACTCCCTTTTGATTACAGTAGGATGTTCACTTCGCCCTCAATGTGTCAGCTGTAAACCGCTGTACACTCTTTCACCTCCTAACATGGTCACCTGAATATTTAATGCCAACTTTTTTCTGTCCGTGCCTCAATCTGGCTCTTCGGCAACCTACACACTTGCTTAGGGAAGGTTCATATTTGTGGGTAAAGAAGCAGAATGTTATTTGCAGGTCTCTTGACAGGATGGGAATTCCAGTATTGTGCATGAATGTCTGACTCACTTGATGCCCATCTACCACCCACACCCATCTTTCCTCCTCGCTACATAAAGACCTCACTGCCTCCTACATTGGCACAAATGCAGGGTTTTGGATGTGTATAATGAGGTCCAGAATTGTCCAAGATGGACATAATTTTTACTCTTCTGCTCTCTGAACATGGCTTTATGCCAAATTGTAGAAGGATCCTCTCAGTCTTGGACCAGTGGGCAACATCATTAATCTTGCTCTTTGTCTGTGCTTCTTGCAGCACATTCACACAGCATGAGTGTAGTGTGTGTTTCACCCAAATTTACTCGCTCACTCACCAACTTGTGCTTTCTCCAAATGCTGAGTAGCTGCTCTAGATGAGTAGCTTGAATTAGAAGCCAAAAATCTATTAAATCTCTCACTAATAATTTGCACTGCAGCCTTCATAAATCTTGACAAGGAGGAGGAGGAGGAGGAGGGGAAACAGCATGAGAAAAACCCAACGGGGTCCTCGCAAAAATAAACACGCAACGCCAAATTACTGAAATACTGATTCGCACAAGTATAATACAATCAGATGACCGCTCTCTCGCAAAATACGGCAGGTAATTTGTGCCGGATTTTTTTTATTGCAGGATTAGGAACACAGACGACCTCTGAGGTTATTACAAATCACAGGAGGCCCCGGCGCAATAAAAGCCCTGTATTAATAGGACGTCTGAGAAGAAAAATTAAAGGGCATGCCGTACAAGAAATTTCTCAGCCATCAAAAGCGCTGTTCAGCGCCATTGTTCATGATGTCAATGCCTGCCACTGTTGGGAAAGTTGTTTGGTAGCTGACCTCCAACCTCCCTGTGGAGTAAGACAGTCAGTGTTGCTGAGGGAGGAGGATTGGTTGGGTGGATCTGCAAGAAACTGGCAGATCGTTTTTTGCAAAAAACAAACAAAAAAATGCTGTCTTATTCTCTGCAGTGTATTGTTTGGCTGCTTCCTCCGCTTGGACCAACTCATCAAGCATTACAGGTGGGTTGTGGACATAGTGATTTGCATGCTTTAAAGTAATTTAAGAGTGACCTTCAAAGAGTGCAAAACAAATAAGGTGACCAAAATGTCAGGACTGTTATGGGAGATGGGATGTCATTAGGAAATGCACCATAGCAGATCCAGCTTAATTCCACAGGATGGGAATCTATCAAACGAACAGTGAGCTTTATTACAAAGCAATCAGGTGAGATGCATCAACACATTTTCGAAAAAGATGACACTGTATGAAGAGGCGCTTTGGTGATGTTTTAAATGTCATCCCGTAATTATTTTTTGGATAAAGCATTTGCGTGGGGCTGATGACTGAGGCCTATGAAGATTATGTTTAAGACTTTAAAAAAAAAAAAAAAAGTTGTATTCAATTTATTTTGTGCCCTCACAGGAATAGATATTTCTGATTGGCAGGAAGATGTCCTTTTGGTATTCATGTAGAGAAGCATTTGATAATTTAACGAACACACAATAAACTAAGTGTTTTGACAGTTTAAATTCAATAGTAATAAAATTTATAGTTTAGCTTTTTGTTTTATCTACAGCAGCATGAAGCCCCACTTCAAAAGCCCGGCATTATTTGTGCTTTTACTGTGCTCAAAAGTTTATGAATTCACACCTGCTTTAAAAGGCACTGCAGAAAAGTATTAGTTGCTGAGGTCATAATAGAGCAAACATTTGAATTATTTATTGTACATTTGTAGCAAGCGTCTGGAAGCAGGTATTATTTTGGCTATAAAGCTATGCATTATCACTCAGCAGGCTGAGGGAAAACAGCACTTAAAGCTGGGTTATGGTAGAAAAGAAGTGGTTTGCACAAACGTCTGTCTGACCGCATCGAAAGGGGAGAGACATGATATTGTTTAAATATAGAAATAGCATTATGCATTTTCAGGCCGTCGCTCCTGGAAGATAGTCATTGAGTTGCACTCGGTTGTTCACATGAAAAGTAATACAGTTGTGTCAGAAATGACAAAAGAGAACTTGAGAGAGAACTTCAAACCCGAGCTCTTTTCTCATCTCCGCACAGTTGACCAGTCCCTGTGTGAAGTGTGAGTAAATGTTGGTATCAGAGAGCTACAGAAATGGCTGTAAATTTGGAGCACAGAGCCCTCTAACCTGAAAGATGTGGTTGTTGGGTTTTCTGAAGCTACACCACTATTATGTAGCAGTTTTGAAGCTTTTACTAGCTCTTCTAGGACCGTTGGCATGGCGATGCTTCAAGCTAAACACTAATGTCTAGATGCTGACATTAACTGTTGAAGGTTAGCAGGGTTAATGTTTATCATGTTCACAGTTTAGCATATGAGCAAACTAACTTGTACAACCACTAAGCACAAAGACGCCGATATCTGGACATTAACCAGTGTTAAAAAAAAAACAATCCAAAACCAAAACAATTGCTGGACGATGATATTTTCACGACATGATGGTGCAAGATAAAAGTCAGGTAACAACAATATTGCAAAATGTTAAATCAAATCCATCCAGTAGCTGTCCCAGACATTTTGTTCAGAACCACAAAGGCCATCGTCTAGTGGTGTGAGAGGGTAAAGGTCCTGAGGCTTCATCCTCTGAGGACCATGCATAGCCACACTCCATTTTATGTCAATCCCACTAATAGTTTTTCATAGATGTTTCCAAATGCACATGCAAACAGCTGCTGATGTACATCAAGGTACAAGGTACAATCTGAGGTAGCTGTACTTCTTTGACTATTTCAACTTATACTACTTCCCTTTTTGAGTGAAACATTTTAATTTTTGTTCCTTAACAAAACATATTAAGTAATAAACAATACTAGAAAAGCACTTAGACCTTGCAGACCTCTGCCAAGCAGCTCATTTCCACCATATTGTGATTTCCAGCCAATGTTAAAAGTACTGCATTCATTTATCTACACTGTTAGATTTATGGATAATCAAAATATACCTTTAGCATTTGAATTAGAACTGATATCATTAATAACAGGCTGACGGAGTGATGAACGGTCGCTCTGTCAGTAGCTCTGCTCAGCCCACTCCTGTGATGTTGCCTGTCTTTAGCTTACTCCTGCGCAACTGAGAAGACAGCGGTGAGGACTGAATGACTGAATGGAGTCAGAGCTCCATCTGGTGGACAAACGGCACAATGACAGCGTTCTGCACAACTGTGACGCTTAACATTATTTACTGTTTAATGACAAAATAACCAGATGGTAAGCCAGAACATCACCAAAATGTAATCATCTGTTCATTGTGCCGTTATCAACATTTCCTGAAAATTTCATGAAAATCCGTTCATAAATTTTCGAGTTATCTTGCTAACAATCAAACAAACCAACAAACAAATCAACAGATAAATGCCGACTAAAACATAACTTCCTTGGCGGAGGTAATAAAAGACAATGAATTCATATGCAGAAAATTAGGTGACATGGTAGTATACAAAGTTAGTAAAATCCTCTCTATATTAGTCAGCTACTATATTAAATGTTACTTGCAATGCATCAGTATAAAACAACTCCCAAATTTTGATGTATAATGAATACTTCAACTTTCATAGTTTAAACACGTTTTGCTGATAACACCTACATAGTTTTGCTTAAGAAAGGTTTGGACTTTGACTTCTAATTAAGTGTTTTTAAAACTGGAGACATTGCTACTTTTGCCTAAGTAAAACAAATCAAAACCCATTGTAACTAAATAAGAAATCTTCATCTTACTGGTTCATTCAAATCTTAAAGGAGCAGTGTGCAGGATTTAGTGCCATCTAGTTGTGCAAACTCACAAAATACTGTCGCCTCATTGCCCTCGTCTAAGTATGTTGAACCACAGTGGTGCCAAATCCACAAAAAGTCTTCTGCAGTGATTGGTTTGTCCATTCTACCGTGGTAAGATGGCGGACCCTGTGAAGAGGACCTGCTCCCTTTGCAGGTATGAAGGGCACATTCTAATGTAAGGAAAACACAATGATGATACATAAATTATGACTATTATATTCCATTTCTGCTGATAAAACCCCCTAAATCCTACACACTGGTCCTTTAAAACTTGCAGCTCAGGTGTTTTCCTTCAATAAACTATCTGCCCGGACAAGAAGGTACTTAACGCGATGGCAGCGTAGGTAGATTATTGTGGCAATATGTGTATTTATACAGAAACTCCTCCAAAAAAAGCACTTAATTACCACTTCTGAAGGGTTTATTTAAATTGCTCCATTTTGGTCAAGTTGTTTGAAGAGTTCTAAGTCCTTGTTGTTGTCTGTTGTGTTTTTTTTTTGTTTCCAAATGAGCTTTTTCTGTTTTTTATTTCTCGATCCCACTTGGTAAAAGCAATTAGACAAATCTGCAGCAATGGATCACACATAGTTGAATTATGTCAAGGTGAACAATTATCATTTTGAGATGAATAAATTAGAAGAATGTAATTACCAGCCCATATTGAGTAGATGCCAGCCCAAACTCTGGCATTTCAGATGCGGAGATTTAATCAGGGTTTGGGTGCTTTGAGAGACCATCGCTTTCATTGATTGTGACAACAGCGAGCCTGCAGGGAGGAGGTTGGAAGTTGTGGCGAAGCAAAGCGGCGACAGAAGCCGCTGAGCCGAGTCTCTGGTGTCAAACTGCCGCCTCTTGCTAAAGCCTAGACAGCAATCACTCACATTTGTCCTGACCAAGGTGAGATAAAGCCGGGCCGGAGCCAGCTCCAGGGAGAGTGTACAACAGGAAGGGGGACTTCCATTACAACTTGTATCACCTGTGAGATAGAAGATCCAGATAAGAGGGCTACATTTTCTTTCTTAATCGGTTTGGTTTTCCTCGTACTTTCATGTTGCCATTTGAAAATAGCTTTGTGTTCGGTCTTTCTTCCTGCTACACAACTTGCCGAGGATGTTTGCACCTGTAATGCTTTTTAACCAAACCGAGCGCGGTCGTTTTTAAGAACAACAAAAAAGAAGATGACAACGAGTAAACAAACTCTAATTAATGTTTCTTTAAAGTGGATTCTTTTCTTTCTATCTTTGATGGAATCACTTTGTTTATACTCCTCAGAACACAACTCTCTAATGTGAAAAGAAGCCCGTATCAGTGTCACAAGACAAACAAGCTGATGCCTAATTTGATCAAACTTTATATGAGCTGAATTTAAGTGACTAATTTCTGAGAATATTTTGGTTCAAAAGAAAGAACGCGTGTGATTTATTCAGCAGTCATGCCGTTCTTTATCTTTGCATAATGCAGAAGTTAGCAAATGGCGAATTGCGGAATATTGTTCCATCAAATGTCACTTGATTGCCTGTATTACTTCAAGCTGTATTTTCTGAAGCAAAATGAGCCACTGAACTGTAAGTGCTTGGTGTTCGCAATACTTTAAATGAAGCAAGTCAGAGTCTTTTCACTGGGTTTATTGGAATATTCACAAAAGCTCCAAAACTGCTGACTGAATGCTCCTATAACACTTGAATAACTGAAGCTGGCCAAGTGTAAAGCATCCCAAATATGTAAAGCCGGTCGTATATTTGACCGGGAATGTAGATTTATTTATTTATATGCCGCAATTGAAGGATGGAGGAGAAAGTGAAAGGCTTGAGGCAGAGTTATGTTCGGAGGGGTGCTTTGTCCTTGGAGGAAATGCAATGTACAATACAAAGAATGTGGAAACAAGACAAGAAATGAGAAAAAGGACCTACAAGTATCTCAACAGTCCCCCCCAGGCCCAATGGAGCACTCTGCACCACCCATGATCATAAATCCACATCTATGCTCCGCAGTATAGGGTAGCTCTGCGCCTACAGCTTCCACAAGCTTCCCCTCCGTCTGTTTCTCCCTCCCTTCCCGCTTTCTTCTTTACCTACACTGCACCTGTTGGCGGAAGCAAAATGCGTCCTACATATCAGCGAGAGAGAAGGGAGGGGAGCCGCCAACTCAAAGGATGTTGATCACTTGTGTCTTATCACAGGCAGAGCCAGGCCACCCCTTGTGAATTAAAGGAGAAATAGTATCTCGCTCCCTCATTTTTCACCGCCCAGAGATGTTCGGTTGCTCCCTTTCTTCCGGCTCCTGTGCCAGAGAGATAATCCGGGCCCATTCCGGGCAGCGGAATCCATCTTTCTCGGGGTGTTGGACCGCTAGTCCTTGGCTCCACTGAGGTCATCAGAGCCCAAACTAAGCTGAAGTGCTCCCAGACAGAACCTCCTTATTTTTGCTTCATATATTGTTTGTATTCCCACTTTGTTTCATTACCAAAGCTGGGGACTCCTACAGTAGTGTGACGCTTTTAATCAAGATGTTGTCTCTTCTTGCATGTGTCCCTTTTTAGTTTTTGCCAAAAAAAAAAAATATTGTTTTTCGCTTCAGAAATTTTTCACCTACTCACAAAGGCACTTTGGTAATTACGCTACTGTAGAACTCATTTGAAAACCACATTATTTCATTTTACACTGAGAAAAAACAACAAACATCTGCAGTGGAAATATATTCCCTCTGTTTCTCAGAAATCTTCAGTGAGTCATTTATTCAGTCCAGCGAAATCAATCATTTGAAAATTAAAATGCAGTTCATGTTGATGCTGTTTTGTTACATATTAAATATTTAGTTAAATATTTTATGTTCCAGCGTCATGGCTCAGATGTAGTTGGGCAGATGATGGTTTGGTTTACTGTTGGAACCACGTTGTCATGGTTGAGCAACGTTGTGTGTGTGTTGGGCTGCTACGTGAAAGTTGATGCTTCCAAGTGTTCATCGGAGATCCGACTCCAATTCTTCTAAATCTTGTTACCAGCCGAGCGTTTACTTTCAATAAATGTGGGCCTGTGGGTAACCTGTGTGGGACAAAGGTCCAGTGTTGTGGGAACTGAGTGACTCTGGTGTGTAACAAAGCTGCTGTGAAGTGCACGCTGACAGAGGTGATTAAGTTACTGTAGTCGCTCATGAAGTTTCATGATGGGCGTGAGTTACAGTCTAACAGCTATCTGAATGTTGTGTACCATGTTAGAAAAGAAACGAAGGCCCAGTTGGTCCAACTATGAGCCTGGTTATACAGAAGACACTTAGAAAACCACAGTCCTGCCTACAGAAATGCTGGATAAAAGCAGGAAGTCAACACCAAGTTATCATCTAAAGTTTTGTATCCTTACTTGCCACTTCACTGACACTGAAACTCTCGATGCTGCCGTTTATCTTGGGAGGACAGTTTCATCTGCTTTTGAAAGATATGCAAAGTTGCCACAGTAACGCTGTTATTTATTACCAGTGTCTAAGAAAATAACATAAGGAGAGTTATATAAATACATCTCGATATTTCTTCTCAAAACTTTTCTGAGCCTCCCTGAGAATAATTGCTTTTAAATCATAATTGTGCATCCATTTTAAGATGTATATGTGTATTTCGTTATTTCCTCTGTGACACAGTATCTATTTAATAGCTTAATAAAGCACTATCCAGGCCTATTTGCGTTTCCGTTAGATATTTCTTTGAGCCGTGAGAGGCCCCGACTCTCAGGTCAGGTACATCTGCTAAATGTAGATATGCGTGAAGACAGATGTGGTTTCCTCTAATTTCTTGTCATTTAAGGATGAAACTAGTTACTGTGGAAAGTAAAAAAAAAAAAACGCAGGTTTGTCTACATCAAAGGCTCTCATAACCAGTTGTAACAGATCTAGGGAAGAAAAAGGTCCGCTCAATTCCTCTGAAATTACCTTACCACTTTGGGTACACCTCGACTAAAGCGGTGATCTGAGTTGACCTGTGCTCCTGAAATTCTTCTAATTTTTCTCCTAACACCCTGAGAATGTACCTTGGCAGGTACTTACTGTGTGACTGTAACAGAGAAAAGATTTTATTCCTCAGTACAGTGCTCTCATTTCTTACATTCACTGCTAGTTCACTCCTCTCCTTATTCCATTTAGCTTATTATATGTAAAAGGATCATTTATGTTGTCTATAGATTGCCTTCACATGCTGGGTCCTGCTCAGCTGACCTGTTGCTTCCAGTTACAGAAACACAGAGTGGTCAGGATTTTTATTTATCGTTTGTTGCTGCAGTGCACAAAGGTTTGTTTGTGTATGATATATAGCAAACCACAGGATTGGCTGGATATTGCTGTGTGACTTGCTAAGCCTTGTCCTTGCCTTCTCCTCTGACAGCAAATAAAAAAGTCAGACATCCTAGAATCCTGGATATCAGCACCTATGAAGCAGATGAAAACTGCCAGGATTGTGTGGGCGAGGGGGAAAGAGAAGTAAATAAATAGCTTGGAAAGAGATATTTTCTTCTAAGATTTTATGCGTCTCAGAGAGGCGACACAGTTTCTTTGTAAGAGGAGTATTGGTATGACTTGACAGGAGTTTAAAAGATTTATGAAACACACAGCGAGTGGTTGTGTGTTCCTGTACGTGTACACTCCTGTAGAGGGTAAAGAAATATCTCTCACTCCTCACTCTACATTCAAACTATGATGCAAGTCGGGAAACTTAGAAGTGCAGATGCGCCAGGTACACACATTGTGAAGCAGATTACTCCGGATTTGCCTGCCTGTGTTTTGCCACTTTCTATGCTTGGCTTCAGACGAGTGCTTCCAGGCCACTAATTGGACAGCAGACCATGCATGCTGAATGGCATATGCTTGTGCCTCTAATGACCCTCCTGTAGTAGCTCGGTGACAGGACAGGAGGAGTGGAAGCTCCGCCATCTGACCTGTAAATGTGCCAGAATCTCCTCCTCTTTGCAGGACTTTGATCCGGCATTTTGTAGTCCAAATGCTGCCACAACAACACCGCGTGCAGAAGTGAGAGAGCATCGTATGGACGTGCACAGAGCAGTTCTGATTCCCATTACAGTAGAGATGTTCTGATTAACAGCTCATAATCAATGGCACTTGTGTCTCCACTCCAGAACTTGGCCCTAAATTATGAAGATATTCATTGCGAGACTTGGATTTCAGTGACGACACTCCCCGCTGTGTCTGCTATTTAAATGTTAAGTGTGGATACATTACTGAAGGTCAAGAGAGAGCCCATAGCAAATGGTCCGAAAGAATAAGACAGAAGGAGGGAGGGAGAATAAAGATCTTCAGGATCTTAAGAGTCTCTGTCTGCCTGCTTTCAGGCTTGCTCAAGGATGAGGACGACCGGTTCTTTAATTGGTGCTCCAGATTTGTGAAGATTTCTCCATTAGAGCAGTCACGACACTTCATAAGATTAGCTCGGCCAAAAAAGACACTGAATGACTGAAGGGATGATAATAAAGGGTGCTAATAAAGAGATTACTTTTTTTAAAATTACCATCAGTAGGTTCAAGTCTTCTTTAGGTCCTTTATATATGTCCCAGCAGTAGTAGTAGCAGCACTCTATGTGCTCGCACTTCGTTGCTGAGACAGACTTGAACATTGGCTTTGAAATGCAACAGTGGGTTTGAAATGCATGTTATCTTCGAAAAAATTGCCGAAGTACACCATTTATCAGAGGCAGAAACTGTAGAAACAGCCTGATGTAGGGAAACTTAACCAAAACGAACACTTAAAGTTGTGATATTTCATCAAAATTACTGTATTTTACACATCATATTTAAAAAAAAACGCCAAAAAAATAAACCATTTGCACCAGATTCTGCAAAATCTGCACCTTTCAGCACAACTGGAAGGTCATTATTTACTCTGCTGCCACCAACAGTGCCATGACAGTAATTCTGAAATGTTCTGATGAACTGCAGGTTGTGTTTACACAGAGCAGATTAGAGACAAATAGTAGTAAAATATCTGTAGTATGTAGAATCTCCTTTTTGCCTGCGGTAAAAATGTGGACATGCTGATTCCATATTTTTGCAATTTTTTGTAAAATGAATGATCAAAGAAATACAACTTTCATTTATTTTCTTTTTAATGGCATTGTAACTTTGCACAAAACACATGTTTGAGTTCTCTCTCCTTCTAGGCGTGGTTGTGTTGTTTCAGTCATGGGGCAGGATTTTAAGTAAGTAAAAATGTGACAGGAGCAAAAAACAACCACCCAGCAACTGCTTGGGGTTCAGAGGGTTAACATGCCAAATGCTAAGCTTAAAACCTTGTGTCTGAATTGTTTCCAGAGTATTAATTACAGTGATGTGTCATACATGCAAATGACACCAATGATGCCAGTTCACAGTCCTGTTAATCATAGGCTGGATTTTTTCTTCTGACAGTGTGCCTCTGTGAGCGGGCTGCTGTATGTGAAAGCTTCAGGGAATGAAATCATGTCTGTCAGCACGTGGATTTAGAGAGTATGCAACCATCATGGTTCTGATATGACCAGATTTCAGACTATTTCGACTGCACAGTTTTATCCCAGAATTGTATGTTGAGATACAGGTATTTAAAAAAACAAAAACAAAGCAATGTCATGATACAAGATATGTTTCCTTGAAGGCTTATAAAGGCGACAAAACAAATCTAAAAGTATTATCATATCAAACAGTGGAAGATGTGGATAGCCTACGCTGTTCTGAAGATACAGCCCATAAAGCTAATCCTAATAATGATCAAGATAGAAGTTAAAAAGTAAAGTTCGTGACACTCCCCTAAAAATAGCTGACGTCTCACAGCAATAACCACAAGCTGTATCTCATTTATAAAGCTGTTGCTGCACTAGTGTCCCGGCATAACAAAAGTACATAATCATACATGAACAACACCATCCATCCAACTATCTATCCAAGTATCAGCGAGCAAACAGCTTGTTCCTACAAACTACCCATGCATCACATGTAATCTCGCACGAGGACGTATCTCCCTGTCAGTCAGTGCGGCAGCGGAGTTGCGCCGGCGATTTGTTCTTGGGTGTTTATCCATTAACTGAACTGCGTTGCTCCCTGAAATCAGAAGCCCCAGACTCAGATAAGACAAGCGGATGTGGTGAGGGAGAAGAAAACCGCATGCAGCAGAGGAGCAGGCAGGCAGGCAGATTTGGTGGAGAATCACTGATGCATTTGTTTCGATTTAAATACCAACGTATTTAAAAATAACATTTGCAGACAGCCTGTTAATGGACTTATAAAAACGGCTCCTACTGTACAGCAGCACACGCTAACTGAAGATGAGCAGATTAGAGTGCTGCTGCGTGACATACTGTAGCGACACAATGCCCTTTTTTTATCGTTCATTTCCATCCACGTTGCATATGTTCGGAAGACACATGCAGATCCAGGAGATTTTGCTGAGCATATAAATTCAAGTATTGTTGGACAAAGTGTTTGATTTCAGTGTAGAGCAAAAGACAGACAGTAACGGGCCAGCACCACCTTGTGGCCTTTGGACCGGTTTCCTGACCCAGCAGAACAGTAGAGTTTTCTGAACAGGTCGTCAGACTCACCAGAAGAGGAAAATGAAGCAGAATCAAAAGCAGGAAGTTTAGGTTTGACTTACAGTGCTTGTGTGTGATCATTCTCATGCTGTAAATTATATAAATCCATGATCACAAATATGATCTAAACAAGATGAAAACGTGAGGCCTGACACTGCCCTGTCTATGGGCACTTTATGATATTGAGAAGCAGATAATACAGAGGCCAGTTTTCAAGAAATCATTAAAGTATTTGTCAGCAAACAAGTTTCGCTGGATTGTTGTGATTGGTGCGGACTTTGTCAACAATCTGGTAAAACATGGGAAAGACCATCATCTCTCTGCCAATCCAGATATCATCAGTTTTGTATAGAAGCACATGTTCCCAGGAGGATAAATCATACTGATTTTTGCGATCCTCTGGCATCACCATAGACATTTATCATCATTTCTAAATTATCTCAACAAAAACAGAACAATTGTATTTGAATGTTGTACAGATATCTATAGTGCCCAGAGGATGAATCCTACTGAAGTGCATTTACTCAAGTACTGAACTTAAGTACAGTTTCTATGTACTTTAGTTTGAGTATTTTCAAGTTAATATAAAACTAAATTGTCTAGTAAATTATGCCATATTATTTGATTAGATTGTATTCAATTAAGCTACCCAGCAGTATATAAAGTAATTAAAATTAGCTCTGGCTGCAATATGAAGGTGATCTACACATGGATGAATCAATGATTAGACTGCAGTAATATTATATGTAATAAATTCTGAAATGGGCCTTTCTGCATAGTGGATACTTTTACTTTCGTCACTATGTTTTAATTCTTATACTTACATGCTTTTAGTTAAGTATGATTTTGAGTGTCAGACTTCAACTTGTAACGGAGCTACAACCTTCAGGGCTGACAAAGTCTCCACAGTTGCAGTTCTGTAAATTGCCACTTGAAGCTAGATCCAAAAGTGAGTCGATTCCCATTAGCTCTCATGGTAAAATGTCCATATTTACAGGAGAAATAAACATTTTTACAGACTGGTACAAAAAAAATTGTTTTGGTCTCCATAGCTAATTACAATTGCTCATATACTTAAAGAGTATTTTTACACCGTAGTATTGCTGCTTTTATAAGTAGAGGATCTCAATACTTCTTCCACTTCTCAAGTAGGTCAATTAAAATATCTCAGCATCTACTGGACAGATTGGAACACGTTTTTATTCAGACAACACACGTTTACTGATCCCTAAGCATCACCATGAGTTCAACATTTGTTTGTCTGTTTAGAACTAATGGATGGATTTAAATGTGGTACACATGTCCAAGACCCCCTTTGAATGAATTTCAATAACTTTGGTGATCCTCTGGGTTTTAATATGCTGCCATCATCAGGTCACATTTGTCCAGTTACTTCAATACTTCGGTTTATGACCAAATAACCACAAAACTAATGACATTAACGCCACCTTCAGGTGTATTTTGTGTCAATGCTATCTAGAGACATGATAAATGTTTTACCTGCTTAGCATCTAACATGTTAGCATTGTTATTGTAAGCAGTGTTGGCATAGCACTATCAGTATCTGGCTCAACGTGCCACTGTGCCGAAGCCTCCCAGAGCCTCTATGCAGCTCTTATTCAGAAAATACGTCCAGCAATCATTTGTGTCGGCACAAAACTGAAAAGTCTATTTCCACAAATATTATACTGTCAGCCAAATAAGAGATACATGACATATGCACTCTGAGCTACTGTATATCCGTCTTTGGTTAATAAATCTGCCTGTTTTCAGAGAATACAATACCAAGGGTCTGTGCTTCAGAAATTCATGCACTGATTGCACACTCTGCCAGATAGGCGGACACACTTGACGGTCAAAGGACATGGCTGTCATGTTCCTCGAGTGCGTTCTGTGATTGACAGCCAGATACCAAGTGGCAAGTAGTCCGTTTGTCATTGTACCATGTAATCAAGTCTTTACCTGGTATCTCTGAGGTGCTGCCGCGGTTATTGGCAGCATGCTGTCACAAAAACCCTTTGACACTTTTGTTCTGCACCTTTTCATCCCGCTATAATCACCCCGCACTCTTGCTCGCTATTTACTTTTTTAAAAATTATTATTTATATACATTTTTATTTATTATTTTTTTTATGACTTTTTAATTTCAGAGCTGCCTCACATTGCAGGCATCAAAAAAAATAACCTGCACATTCATCATCTTTCAATTTAGAGCCTTGAGATTCACCCTCCAAGATGCACTAACACCCCAACAGGGAGACAGATATTTGCATTTTGATTAGCGGGGGCCAACGTCTCTCTCGTCTCCCTCGTCTGCAATTCCACCCGGCAACGCTTACGACAGTCTAACCGCAACTGAACAGATTGAAACTATACAATTAAATAATGAATGGAATGAGGGGGGGTCTGGCTCTCTGGCATGTTTGATGATTACTTTGGAGTAGTGTTTCCCTGTCGTTCGGTGTCAAGAGAGAAAGCCTTAAAATCTCTCATGCTCTTGCTTTTTTTTTTCAGTTTTTCAAGGTTTGGAATCTGTGACACCTTTTATTGTTCAGCTGTTAAAATAGGGGGAAAGGAGGGCAGTTGTTTGAGCTGTCTTATGTCACTCATAAAAAGCTCGCTATAGGGGAAAGCAGCTAAATTCAAACCAAACCTTGTGGGGGTAGTTTATTGCTTGTATTAGTAAGAGCTTGCCTTTGATGTTCCATCTTCTACAAGGGCTTGGATGGGGAGAAAGGAAAACAGCGGATGAAATAAAACAAAAGTTTTCATCTCCCTGATGCCTCACCATAATTCAGCGTGCCAGAGGATCTGTGTGCTGTCTCCAAATGTTTTGTTTGTGTTGCATTAATTTCACAGGGTGTCTTGTATAAGGAGGAAGAGCGAGAGAGAGAGAAAAAAACCCCCCTTCCAATCAAATCTGCCTGACAAATCGGTTCGTTTGTGTACACAAGCTTTTACTCACATTTATATCTCAGCCAAACTCAGCTGCTCCATTATGTGAATAAAAAGGCTGACCATCTCCTACAAGGTCGCCTGGGAACACATAAAAAAAACCAGACTGACAGATGTCAATCAAAAGTCCTACGCTGGCATCCTGTAACTGTAATCGAGACGAGTGCGGATATGTATCAATAGATGGAGAGCGAAGTAATACATTACCATATGTTTGCATAACCTTGGGACTCAGTAACCTTGAAGAAGACAGCTGTTTCTCAGCTTGGATGCTCAGTCATCGTGCAATAAGATTTCAATTAGGAGGTGTAGCTGCACAATGCGGAGAATAAACTGCATTGATTTTCATTCACTATCTTCTCACATCCCCCGACTTATTTCCACTAAATGCGAGCTGACTTTGGTGCTATTAGTTGCATTTTCTTTTAATTTAAAAGCCAAAAGAGAGTTTTGGTGGAACTTGGCAGTATCTCTCTCCCTCACTCTCTTCCTCCCAGTCTTTCTCCCTAAGGCCTTTCCGGTTCCAGTCGCTGTTTGTCTTGGGGCATTGTTTTATTACCTTCAAAACTCTACTGGGAAAATCTTAAGACAGCGGTTGCCTAGCAACAAGGACCTGACGGTTCCGCCACAGGAGCGGAGTGAAGAGCGGCCCGGAGCGAAAGGGAGGCATGGAGAGGAGGGAGGAAGGGAGGCAGGGAGGGAGGGGAAGAGGTAACACTCAGACTGGAACAGCAGCAATATCGTCACAGCTGGAGCCGCGGGTTAGGACCTAGTGAAGCAGCAATAGCATGCTCACCTGTCCTTTTTGAATCGCCAGCGGAGGCAGCGAGAGGTGACAAGATGAATGTGAATGAGTTTATCTGGGGTTATTGTCTGTTTATCAAAGGGCAAGTGCTTTATAGGCGTCCTGTTTCAGTTATGGTCACAGAAAACTGCAACTATCAGCTGTTCTCATGATTGATGTATTAATTGTTCAGTGTTTGAAGAACAGTTTAAGGATTTTTTTTTTTTTCTTTTGGAAAGACTGGAATCAAGGGGAAATGAGTTGTTAATTAGTGAGCCTTTAAGGTGCTGGTAGGCAGGTTTTGTTATCTTCAGACAGGTTATCTTTTTCCCTCCCAGTCTCCATGCTAAGCTAACCAGCTGCTATCTAGAGCCTTATGTCTAACGGACTCATCCTGGGTTTATCCTTTCTCACAATGGGCCCTGAGGAGCATGAGAGTGAGCATTAAGGCAGAGTCTGTGTTGCCTTATTTGACAGATATCGACGCCTTTTCCTGTAGTTTCTGACCATAAACAGAAATGTCCATTATGGTTGAGTAAATATAACTCTAATTAACGAAACTAATGTTCTTCCTTATTCTCACTTCTTATCATTCTGACGCTGGCTAACATTCGTTGTACCGTCCCTTAAACCTCTTTGGGGGCATAAACTTGTCTCTGCAGGAAAAAACCCTGCAATATGAGGGTCCATCTTCTGATCAAACTCTTGGCAAGAATGCAAAATGTCTTTCAAAAGTTCCCAAAGCCCACGTTGACATCAATTCTTTTGTTTGACTAATAGGCCAGAAGTCAACGATATTAAACTTCAACCCTGTCTCCACAAAATATATTCCAATTCCACTAAACTGCCTTTTTCTGTATGTTTTGAGGGAAGCAGAATTACGTGTTAAAAGAAGCACATTTTCACACCGAATAGCGGTCCCCAACCACCGGGCCGAGGGTCATTTGGTACCGGACCAGCATCCTCCAAACACAGTCCAAAACATGTTGAGGTTAATTGGTGATTCTAAATAATCTGTAGGTGTGAATGTGAGTCTGCTTGGTTGTCTGTCTCTAAGTGTAGCCCTGCGATAGACTGGTGACCTGTCCAGGGTGTCCCCTGCCTTCACCCTGAGTCAGCTGGGATAGACTCCAGACCCTAGTGAGGATTAAGCGATGTATAGATAATGAATGGATGGATGGTTTATTTTATTTCCGGCGCAGTCTGCAGGGTGTTTTATTCTTTAAAATAACTAGCTTGTCTTTCTATCACTTCCGCCTGTGCTTGTTTCCAGCACTTGACTCTGTCAGTTCTCCTGCCCGGCCATTCAGTCTAACCGCTGCCAAAATGAATTAAAAAAACAAAAAAAACTTCTCTGGAGAGCTTCTTTGAAAAGAGGGAGACTCGATGCTGAGACAGAAGGAAAAGTAAATACATATTTAGCAATAGAAAGTAATTTTATTCGTTTGTGACACTTTTTTATTTGAAAAAACTGTTATTTGTAATGTGCTCAATGACCGGTCCGTAGAAAATTGTCTTTCTTGAAATGGTGCAAAAAAGGTTGGAGACCGCTGACACCAGGAATTGCGCCTCATGTGAGACCAGCATTATTAATTTTAACTTTCATGCTTAAGGTCCTTTCAGGCTTTCAGGTTTCACTCTAAGTAGGTTTAGGCACCCAAGCAGTGTGTTTAGCTTTAGGAAGATATCATGCTGTGGTTTGACACGTAAGTCGATATCTGCATGTCAGAGGTTTAGAAAAAATATTGTGGTTTGTGTTGAACTATGACAATTTACGTTCATTTATTGTCCCTCTAATATATCATTGGTTGTCTGAAAAGGAGCAACGCTACAGCAGTGAAATAAATGGCAAATATTTGGTGATTAGAAACCTATTTGTGATTCATTATCAACAAAACAATCTGGGAGAAATGAAGCTTCTCTCTGCAGTTTAGTTGTTGAGGAACATCATTTTGTGGAAACTGGCTTGTAAATTTTCATTGAGACCAAAAAAGAAGCAAATCTTCCAATTGGAGGAATTAAAAATGCAGATTTGACAGATAAGTCACTATTAGAGGATTGCCACAATTGTCAGCGAGTAATTAAGACCTGAGACTTTCCAAATCTGTGAGTAACATCAGTGTTTTACGTTCTACAGACGAGTATCAACAAGCTTTAACATACTGTGTAGTAGCATCAGGTATATGTGTGTGTGTTTCATTTTGGCCACTCATCTTTTAGCTGACCTGCTGCAACTGAAGCCGTCAGTCATCATCTATAATTTTCTATTTGCATGGTTTAATTCTACATTTAACTACTTCTTTTTTTAAATCATTTGTAACAATTACAGCTAAAATATGCTATTTCTCATTGTTTTTGAATTTTACTCGACTTCTTGTAGCCGACTTTTTTTTTTTTTTTTAAGTGCAAGGATTATTTTCAGGATTTTCTGTGCTGCTGACTATTCTGAGGATCAAGCAATTAATCAGATAACAATAAATATGCAGACTCTCCAGTGCGGTGCTAGAACTCTCTCCTCGTGTGTATTTATCAAACGAGACGTCAATGGCAACAAGGCTTTTTAAGAGAGGACCTGACACGGTGTCATGCCAGGAGGCTTTCTCTTCCATTGTTGACGGAATTTGCATGTGCGCTACTCAGAGCGCCCTCCTTCTTCTCCTGTCTTCGTAACCTCTCAAGCTATCAGCCTTTTGGTTCAGGAAACTTTGATAAGCAGCAGCCTACAGGCGAAGGAGAAAAAAAAAAACCAGAGCTGTGGTTACAAATTGAGGTCAGGAGAGAGTGTAGAGAATGCAGTGTTTGCGGGAGTACCTATTTACGGTTTATCTGTGTTTACATGGATGAAAACACTAAAGTTCCGTGCACTGGCTTCAGCACATCGCCTTAAACCAACACCGTGACTCCTCTTGACATTTGCACTATTAGAAGTGAGGATGCACAAGCTGCAGTGGAGATTGCTTTGCTGGCACCCCACCAGATATTTAATCATAATTAGCCAAACAATTACTGGGCTAATTGTTATTGGTGAGATATTGGAGTGCAGAGAGGAGGAATGTCAGGTTTATTGGCGCGGGATCTTCATCCTCCGGCTCGTCTTTCTCTCGTCGACCTCATCCATCACCTCGTCTGATTCTTGCGGCAAACACAAACTGCAGGCAGCTCCCCAAAAGACACACATCTGTAATATCGTCACCACTTGGTCGAGCTTATTTGTGACTGTTCTCTAAAGGAAATAAGAAAAGGAGCGAAAGGCCACTTAAAGGCCAATGTGAATGGCAGTGCCTTTTGAGTATCAGCATTGTGTTTTACAAAAAGAGGTCAGGCTCAAAACTGTGAGACTGATAAGTGTGGATGTTTCAGAAGGGTCACGCAGTGCTCAGTGAAGTGAGGCCTTTGCTTTTGCTATTGATAGCTCCAGCACCTCATGCAGGGTGGAAATCGATGTTATCTGGTGACTGTGAACTTCGTTTGTGCTTCTAAACCACTGACTCGCACACAGGCCTCGCAGATTTTATTCACAGAAATGAATTATTTTTCTTTATTGCAACTTTTTCACTTTGCAAATGAAATAAAATAACTTTTTTTTATGATTCCTATGGTGCATTTTTGGCGCTCCAGTAAAAATCAGACTGTTTCTGCTTTGTGCAGAGGGTTTCAGTCTGTAGTTCACACAATGAATCAATTGTATTTTCTGTTCTGTAGACGACTTGAAAGAGAAACTCTCTATTGTTCTGACATATTTGCATTGTTTTTTTTCCCCCTCATAAATTCTGCTGAGCTCTTACAGTTTACACTCACTTTGATTCTGCCTCCATCTGCCATTCCCATGAAACCCATAATTGCTCATCTATTCATTTTGTCAACAGTCTCTTTAAAAATCGTCTTTGTGAAATGATTAGCCAAAGCAAAGAGAATCATGAGAAGTTTAAAACACATGATTAATTCATTCCTTGTTGTTTTGTCAAATGGAAGATGACAAGGGTGTCGGATGACAGTTTATTAGATAGATTTCCCCTCTTCTTTCAAATTCTTCAAATTACAATCTCATTGTCATTAGCCTTTGACAAGCCAGTTATTGGTCTAAAAGCTAAATTGCATAATACACACTTTTAGTATCCTCCACTATGATTTAAGTTGCAATTCATAGCGAAAACAGACTATTTGCATTTAAGATGAGAGTGAGCCGAGTAGCTAAAGCAAGCTGATGGAGGCCAAATGCCGAGCTAAGTTGGAAATGTGTGATTTAATCTTGATTATGAGTTAATACACCATATGCTTCTTGCAATTAGCTGTCCGTGGATGACCCTCCTCTAATTTGTTAAGAGTTCAATGTAGCATAAAATCTAGGGCAGGTCATTCCCAAGTGTTTAATCTGTTCTTCGGTAAGGGGAGAAAAAAAGTAGTGACGCTAGCCGCGCAGGGTAATTAGCTGGGCGGATCGTGGATGAGAGGCTGTGCTCCAGTGTGCTAACACCTTCAGCTCTCCTACCCAGTTCTCCCATCCAGGCCCTTATAATGAGCTCAGCCAGCACAGAGCCGATGCGCACCGCGTTGAGAAAGGAAGAAGGAAAGTAAAAGAAGCAAGAATGCACAAGGGGTGAGAGAATATGAGAGGGGCAAAGGAGATTTGCAGCGGAAGATGAGACATTCTCAGAAGACCAAAGCAGCTCTGCAGCCTTTTAGGAACAACTGTGTGAAGTCCATTCCTGTATATATCAGAGCCCAAATGTTACAGTTTTGATCCTGGATATCAGATAACTTGTATCAGCTTGCATCTCTGCATCTGGGCATGGTTTTACACCTTAGCTGCATCAGAAATGTTGTCACAGGGCTCATCAGCTCTAGTGTCCCAGTTTAACCTGTCGATGTGCAATTTTTTGATTTCTTACAAGCAGCTCATTGCAAAATCTTCTGTTTGATCGTATGCAGGCTGAATTCCCTTATTTAAAATGTTTAGTGTGTTTAATTTAAAGCGAGAGTGTGCAGGACTGTAGAAATCAGCAGGAGTAAATAGGATTTTGCAATAATCCTGTCAAAGCACACTTGCTCAAGTGCAGAAAACTTGTTAAAGAACAATATGGCAACGTTTCATCAGCTGGAGCACCAAAAAGTATTGAAAATAATGGATTCTCATCAGATCATGAAAATACTGTACCTTTTTTGACAATTAGAATACAATGGCATCAAAGTTAAATAAGCTCATGTGCAGGTTTTGATTTTTTTAATGTTTGTTTTATGACTTACACGTGTAGAAGCAATGATTACCTATAATGCCAATATATAATTATTTAGATAAATAGATAAAGATGAGCTCTAGGCTACTTTGTGCAAATGAGATATATCGAGCAGGGGTTCAATGCCTCAGAAAACTTTCATAAAACTTTTAAAAATGACCGTTGCTCATCTAAGACAAGAACAGATTCAGCAACTGCAAAGCTTATTTCTCAAAAATGTTAAGAAACACATCCTGTCAAACTGAGAAAGTTTCCAGACAAGCCACCATGTTGGAAAATCCAGAGGGCCTCTGAGTGAAGCATTGTCTGATCAGATACAGCCAATGTTTGAATCCTGTGTTGATTCCTGTTAACCCTTTATCATTGTCATACTTGGAAATTTTAAATTTCAGCCCCGGAGTGCTGTTGGTGGAAATAAGAGGACATTGTTTTTCTTTTTCGACATCTTTAAAAAGTTTCAGAGTTAGGCTGCAAATCAAAGTCAAAGCAGTTACCTTATATGATTCCTCGCCCACCTAGAAAAAAATAATATGTGGATAAATTATTGTAAAAAATACACATATAAAGATGAAGGAAGATTTATTTCAAAATTTATGTCAAAGTATCCCTCTGGCTCACTGTGATTGGTCAGAAGCCATCGTGACTATGTTGTGATGTAGCCTGACCCTTGCTGACTGGCTGGATGAAGTCATGTGATTCTGCCCCTTGCCATTTTTACAGCCTGCAGAAGTTATCATATGTGGATCCTTGCCTGATAAAGGGTTAAGGAGCATCAAACACCCAATGCTGGGAAGCAGCGTGATGCTCCGTGTAAAAATGCCCCTGTGGAGATGAACCATTAGTGGGTGGGGTCATGCAGAATGTGGCTCCAGTGTGTTATGGAACCAAGATTTTTGGCCCACCCACAAAATCCTGAAGCCAAAGAGAATGAAAAATGCTTTTACTGGTCTCCACAATTCAGTGCTCCATTGTTTACAGTCTTTTTCTCAGCAGCTATGTCCTGCCACATGTAATCCGTTAAGAAACAAATCCATCAGTTTTGTTTACACAGACGTTAAAGTCTGCAACAAACTGCACTCGACATGTTTTCCACACCCTGTCATGACCTCCAGTTGGTCCCGGGGAGAGGAGAGCAGCAGCTAGCATCATCTAACTACATGAAGACAACAAGAAGTCAGTTTGTTCGGTGCTTCAAACTTTTATTGCGAGATCTAGAAGCTTAAATGTAACTTGAGGGAGAACCATGGCCAAACAAACCGACCAGCCCTGAGCAGGAAAAAAAAACACACAGTACTACTTAGAAAGAAGAAGTTCAAATCCTAAACCTAACCCCCATATCAGCAGAGAGAAACAGGAGGAGTGGGAATGTAAGAGATATGGTAGATCTCTCCTGCGGGGGCTTCCTGGCAAGAAGTTAAAGGTAGATAGGAAAAAATAAAACCAGAAACTTTAACACATTTTTAAATATAACAGCTACGGAGTGAGTCCTCGTACAATACCTCACAAGAGATGAAACCCCCGGCCGCTAGCGTCGGTACATCTGCACCGCCTTCTTTCAGTCATGTGAAAGTGTGCGAGACAATCAGTGCACTTCCTCTGTCATTTTTTCCAGCTCAGATGATTCAGACAATTACCCACAACAATACACCACACTTAACTCCGTCGACCTCGCCGACGCCTCGGATGCCTGGAACATGCAGAAATCTGCAGCTATCACATTTTCCAACCTGTCCTAAGAGTGGAACACCGGCAGCTGGCTCCCTCCCTCCCTCCTCCACACACTCACACACACACACACACCCTTAATCAAGGTTGGAAGATGCATTTGGTGAATTCAGAATTTCAAGCACCTCTCTACTCTACCAGTGTCTCGACTTTGCCTGATTAAAATGATAGAGGGGCTGGAGAATGTTTGATCTCCAAATCAATTTACATTTAAGATTCAATTTTGCACCTGCAAGACTTTGATTTTGGAACTTTACGCCTTCTCCAGTTTTGCAAGGAGGGAGATTAATCTACACCAGCTGTTGGAGGAAATATTGTTGATTTTTTATTTTTTTTTCTTGTCTCTTTTACTCACAAATAAATTCTCATACTTGTATCGCACTGTGTGAGATGTTAAAGTATTTCTTTTTTTTGTACCGATTGAAGACCTCGCTTTAAAAATTTCTTGGTGGATATTAACATGGCGCGCTATCTGAGACTATCTGTGCTGCTTGCAACTACAATGCAAAGGGACACACATTGATGAGAATGTATAAACTCTCACACAACAAAGAAAAAAAAAATGCACAAAGAAGAAATGCGGGTCCTTTGAAGCGTGGAGGAGGTTATTTGTTTGGAGAAAAAAAAGCCAAAGTGGTGGGATGAAAATCGATGCTGAAAGGTGAGAAGAGAGGAACTGTGGGTGCAACAAACAACAGGACCCCTACACTAAATCACAGCTTACAGTCTTAATGTACACCTCCGGGGGGAAATATCTGTTTTAGAACATCCTCAATGACTTATTGATCCTGGAATTAAATTACTGAAGCCCTTTCCACTTTATATGGGCGCACAATATTAAGACATGTTTGATGTTTGCATGCTTTTTAATTAAAACAGTTCTCAGGAGACGCACGTCAAGAACCCAGTTTGCTACAACATCCATTTTTTAATCAAGCTTTTTTTTTTTTTTCATTCATGGCTTCATGTTTGAAAAATGATGATTAAATCCCAAATAAAAGCAGATAAAGGTGATGTGGTTTCCAGTTAGTCTTCCCTTAACTGAAAGCCTATTTTAAATACATTTGAAATATTCTCTTGAGTCTTTTCTGATCCAATACCAATTTCCTTCTAAACCAATTTATCCACATTTTTCTCCTCAAGATTAAAAGTAATTCACAAAGCAGTATTTTCCATCATAAAAAAAGGTAGCATGCTGAAAGAAATATTCATGGGAAATGCAATTTCTTAAATTTGTATTTAAGGAAGGTGGGTTATGACCTAGATATGATTTACTTACTTTCTTAAAATTTATGTCAAGGAGGCTTTTGATTGATTTTTACATTTCCCACTATAATATACAGGATTATATTGAAAGGTTGAAACTGCTTTGAAGTAAATATTCCTGTCACACTGGCTCGACTGCAATTAGATTAGCAGTTTCACAGGGGAATGTGCGACAATTTATGGTCAATTTAAAGACAATTTAAAATGTTAGAAAATATCACAGCAAGATTAAAAGGTCTACATTGATGCTTGCAGGTCTGTGAACTTGGTGCTATTATGCTCTCAATCGCTAATATGCTGATGCTAAGCAGCTAATGAGCATATTTACCATCTTTGCTTGTGCATGTTAGCACACGATTATTTGCTAATTAGCACTAAATGCAATGTAAAGTTGAATTAAGACATCACCAGAGTTATTGCAGTTCTGCTGGAGGAACATGACATGAATATGTGTTCACCAGATTTTATGAAATTTCCCTGAAAGCCACACCTGTCAGCCTCGTGGTGGTACTAGATGAAAGTCATAGACTCACCAAAGACATGAGGATTTATCATCTAAATCCAGTCTTACTCCTAACTCGAGATAGAAATTTGCTTTGTCGCGACCCCTTGGCATCACGATGGAGTGCACTGGGTGCTCTTCACCATCATTGTTCAGTGCGTCGGGTCAGAATTTGATGCTATGAGACCGTAGTCAGATTTTCTTGGCTGGTGTTTTCACTGTCACTCCCTTTGAAGCAACCCAAAACATAATCTTTTCTGAAATCTTCTTTTATTTATTTATTTGTTTGTTTATTTGTTTGTTTGTTTGTTTGTTCCTTTCATGAAGGTAGACAACATAATTTGTACATAAATGCAATCTACATTTTCAAATCAACACCTCCATGATTGGAAAGGAGCAGCAAGAAGAAAAAAAAATCTTGTATTTGCCTGCCCCCCATTTAAACAAATAAAATGAGAAAATAAAAAAAGAAAGAAAAGATGGTCCGATATCACATACGGTTGATTTTCAGGAACCTACCCTATTACCACTTTGATTATGATAACAAAACAAAATAAAACAAAGAAAATGAAAAAACAAACAAAAAAACAAAAAAAAACATACAAGTAAAATTTTACAATTCAACACAATTGATCCTTAATGTCCAATTTAAGTTTCAAGTACATATTGACAATTTTTTCTACATTTATACATTTTTTTAAATCTATAAATATCTGTACAACCTTTTAAGTCTTGTAGTTGGGACATTACATATTTTTACACCAACAACTGAAATACACATCTGTTTCAAGGTAGTCCGAGCAGCCTGGGTGCTTAAAATCAAATCTTCTTCTATGATTTTCAGCTTCTGAAGTAAACACAACTTTTGCAGGTTTCCTGGTTGCAGGAACCAGGTAGATGTGGTGCCAAACTGAATAAAAACTAAACTGAGATGCACCACTTTGACAGACTGGTTCTCATGGTACACACAATACCTCCATTATTGTGTTGAGGTGCGAGACTCACAAGATGATTTAAACCATTGGCCTTTTTGTAGAACCAGAGAAAAATCTAGAGATTACCAAAGTCAGTAAGATTCATCGTCTGGTACAATCACTATTATAGAAAATTACATGACAATCCATCCAGTAGGTGTTGAGATATTTCAGTAGCGACCAAAGAAGTAGGCTGACTGACAGACTCATCGTTCCATAATTAGGGCCGTTGTCACTCATGTGGCTAATGCCCAGATCATACTCCAGGACAGACTGTGACTTTAATGCACTTTCATTCTACAATCTTCAGAGTGCATACATTGACACCTTACATGTGCAGAAACGATGTCTGCAGACACGTAAAGAGAATTGGAGCAGTTCCCATACATGCTTTCCTGGAAACCAATGTCCAGTTTATGCTTCTAGATCAGGAGCAGTCGGCTCTTCTTGCTGTGGAGACCAACCGTTAGAGAACCATTTCTTGTTCACGCAGCAGTTCGGTGTGGGAACCACAAAACCAAACAACCAATTTCAACCGCAGCGCCGCAGTTTTGTAGTTTTATGCCAACTCTTCAGCAAGTTATGTATACAACTTTCCTTTCAAAGTAGAACTCTCAAGCTTCTGGTGAAATTCAGCAGATGTACAAATTGAAACACACTTCTTCTCTAATTTGTTTTCGACAGATTTTGTACCCATCATTATGACATCATCCCGTTTGGTTCTCACTGGTTTTACGTTCTGAGTCAACCTGTTTTTGGATGAAATACCCAAAACTTCTTTTGCTAGCATGTTTCTGTTGAGTGAAAAGCGTGGACTGTGGTCTGTTAGGTGAGGTTGCTTTCCATTTTGGGCAGACGACATCATTTACATCCCTTTGATCATCGTGGAGATGCAAATGTGGACATAATGCGCGTGCCTTAGAAATATTTCATTCTTTCAAATCTTTCATTCATATACACCATAGTTGTGCATTGTTTATGTTACAAAAAAAGTAAGCAGTTCCGTTATCAGGAGTAGAGATTTTTAAAAACGATTGAGGAGGCAGTGAATACTGTAGAGATCCAACCGCCCATCTGGTATTCTGTAAATGTATGCAGGATCAGCGTGAACCAGTGCGTTTCTGTTGTACGAAACAGGCCTGCAATGCTGTCTCTCGCTCTTCTTTAAAAGTCAAGCCACTGTCAAAACTTTCTGCTTCTAATGGCCTGCAAGAAAGCACTCAGCAGAGAGCACAGCACCGCCAAGTCCTAATAATCTCCCCAGTTAGCGATTACTTTCACAGCCATACATTGTACTTTGTGGATGAGAGAATGGCTGTGGTGGCCAAAGGGCGTTGTAAAATAGTGAGCGTTCATTACCAGCAGGTCAGGAGACACACATGAAGAGACTGTCTGGATCATGGCTGCACAGTAAAGAACATCCAGTCTCCAAAACCAGACTGCTTCCTCTTTTTTTTTTTTTTTCTTTTTTAGCATGAGCTTGCACAGAAAATATTATTGAGTTGAGCTGAGAATTATGAGATATACAAGTGTGGAGTGAAATCAATTGTTTTTTTTCTCTCTTTCTTGGGAGCACAACAAATGTCATGCCAACCTGAGTATTGGTATTTTGTTTTGCTTAATGGTGGCACCAGAGAAAAGGATGCACAGTCAGCCTAATCGATAAGTTTCTTCCTAAAGGGAGGGTGAACACCAAATTTCATGCCTGGCCATTTGTTCTCCAGATATGTCAATCACGTAAACAAACTTTAAAGGAAGAGTCGAGTAAAGGAGATTACAAATCCAATACTGAGGCTGAGGACAGTTAGGATATACTGTGCAAAGGTTTTTGCTTACCGGGAGTAAAAGTTCTACCTTTTTATGGGGCCCTTCGAGCTATTTGTTTGAATGATGAAATGGAAACTGACCAATCCCTTAAGGATATTTCAAACGGATCTTATTTTATAGAGATGTCTCGGGATCTTTTTCCACACAGGTCTGTGTAGAAAACCCCAAAAGAAACAGCACTATTCACTGAACATTAAGGTAACATGCTGGAAGGGTACATTTGCTTCAACTGTCTCAGCGTAACGATGACCTTCCTGATGAAATGCTGCTTCTGTTGGCTGTCACTTCACTTTACCAGGCGGATTCCTGTTTGTAGTAAAAAAATAAATAAATAAAAAAGCATTACAAAATGTAGAAATTCACATATTTCGGAAAAACGATTTTAAGTAAGGGCTGCAAGGTGGTGCAGTTGGTGTTGCTTTGGTGCAAGAAGGTCGCCGGTTCGCGTCCCGGCGTGGATCTTTCTGCGTGGAGTTTGCATGTTCTCCCCGTGCAGCGTGGGTTCTCTCCTTCCTCCCACAAGGACCAAAAACATGTTGAGGTTAACTGGTGATTCTAAATTGTCCGTAGGTGTAAATGTGAATGTGCTGTCTCGAAGTGTAGCCCAGTGTCCCCTGCCTTCACCCTGAGTCAGCTGGGATAGACTCCAGCACCTCACGACCCTAGTGAGGATTAAGTGGTGTATAGATAATGGATGGATGGATGGATTTCAAGCAAGTGTTTGGAAACACCACACAGAAGTATTGTTAACCACAGTGTGGCTCTGTAGATTCTCAGTCATCCAGGTCATGGCAGTAGTCAGTGCTTTAGTAGATGGTAACAGGACTTTTTTTTTTTAGGAACTTGAAGATTTTTGACCTTTCTCCTTGTAGGCTTCCACGATTCTAAACAACTAGCCAACCCCAAATCCCATTGCTTACATCTGAATAAATACCTCCTATTGAAGAGGCCACCTGGTTGGGAGGTGAAATGTATTCAAGAACCAAGAGAAGAAGTCCCGTTACCGTCTACCAATTAACCAGAGCAATTGTTAGTGATGTGCAGAAGTTTTCTTTTCTGATGCCAAGTCAAACACAGGCTGTCACATGAGCTGCACTGCACTTTATGATAATCTTATTTAGCTTCAGCATCCAGCCTCAGAACACACAGTAGATCCACACACTGCAACTACATGCATCAGCAGCCGATGTAGGACAGTCTCCCCCTAATACATCTTAAGATATATTTAGAATCTGCTGCGAGTAACTCAGTCCTCACTGTGAAAGTTTTTCTCATAAAACTTAAAAAAATCTAATTAAATTTTATGATCAAAATATGAAAAGAAGAAAAAAAACCTTATCTGCAGCCCTGTCTTCAAACATCTTCAAGATGATCAATGAATTTTATTTGCCAAAAGTATATTCTTCAGCACACATTTTCAAATCTTATTTGTCAATAGCAGTGCCAGCAGGCAAATTGCTCCCTGCTTTTTTCTTCTTCTTCTTCTTTTTTTTTTTTGGCAATCATTTCCAAATTGGTGCCATGTGCAGCTGAAAGCCAAGCAGGACAAGTGGCAATCAAATGATCAGCCTGCAGGGTATTATTTTGACAATTATTTGTATGGCCGGTTTGCCAGTTTGTTGGACAGTACAGAGCAGAGTGAAGAACAGAGGACGGACTGTATGAGTACAAAGACCATGGTGCAACAGCGGCCATGAGTCAGACTTAAACTTCAGGTGCAATCCTGGCATCTCGGGACCCCTTAAGTGTATTAGGGGTTCCCATAAGTGTGCAATAATTGTCTTTGCACATAATGGTCACCAGTGGCAGATTAGGACAATAAGAAATCCTTTGTGACACTTTGCAAATGGTTTGACATGTCAGAATGTCACAACAAGGACATCACCGAAAACAAGACAGATTTAATCGAAATTCTGAGAGCAAAGTGTGACAAACAGTGACAAAGACAAGCCGGCAGTTTCAGTCTTTTCATTTTACTTTACAGCCATCGTTAAGGGGAGGCACGGTGTTGGGAGCTAGCTGTCAGAGAGCTGATAAATATAGTTAGTAATTATATTTAAAAGTAAGATATGTAATGACAGAGGCATGTGTTAAAGGATAAGTCTGCTGATTACACTGCAGCTCCTGCTCAGCGATTAGCTTCTCTCAGTAGTCTGATTAAGATTCCCATACAATCCAGCCCAGCTGAAACGCTTTAATAAGCCAGTGACTTATTCCGCCATGTGAATCCTGTCCAATAATCATAATAGCCTTCTTTTTAAATCATAATCACCAGTGTTTGCACAACAACAAGCAGCAGTTGGTGGTGCAGTTGTGTTTTATTGTGATTATTCAGAGAAGCAAACACATGCAGGAAACATGATTGATCATGTTTATTTGATTTTTAATGAATGATAATGATTTTCATTTGGTAGGAGACTATTTAGAGTTTTCGGTTAGCCCAGGGTTTGTTGCTTTGGGGTTGTGGGAGGAAACCGGAGCGTGCCGGAGTAAAACCACACAAACACAGGAAGAACAGAACTCGACACAGGAACAGGAGAAAGCGGGAGGTGGAGGTGCTAATCATTGAGCCATTATGCTGCCTGAAAGGAAGAGGGGTGAGGAGGAGAGGGGAGATGAAGAAAAAGGGTAGAAGAGGTAGAGTGGAGAGATGACGGGGTGAGGAGATAGACGAAAGGTAGAGAATAATGAAGGAGGGTTGAGAGGTGAGGAGATAGGATTGAATGGGGTGAAGGGAAGACGGAGAAAGGGCGGAGCCAGAGGAGGCATCCTCCTCCCTGTCGTCATCACACGTTTTCCTGATCAACCAGCTTCAGAAACACTTCTTCTCTTTGTTCGCCTCCTTTTCTTTTCTTTTCTTTTCTTGTTTTACTTCTTTCCGCCTCCTCTATGTGACCAACCTTCAGCCACCAGAAGAGTCTCGTCTTCTCCTTCAAGTTTTCCTTTTCCTCTCCTCCTGCAGCTCCTTATTCTCCTCGTCCATTTCTTTTTCTCCCTGTCTCCTCTAGTTCCTCCTTCTTCTTTCTGTCCTCTTCCACTTTCTCTCTCTCCACCACCTCCTCTCTTCTCCTCATTATTCTTCTCCTCTTCCACCTTCATACCTTTCTCTATATATCTCCTGTCCTCCTCTAGTGCCTCCTTCTCCTCTCCCGCCTTCTCTCCCTCTCTCTCTCAGCCACCTCCTTTTTAAGCTTCTAGTACAGAGTGCCATTTTTAGTCCTCCAGGCCTCTTGTCTCCTGACATTTTCCATTTTTAAGAGCAGCGCACAGTGTCTTCTTCTCCATCTGGAGTTTCAGGATGTCGTTGTTCCTCTAGTTGCAGCTCGACCGCTGAGATTTTGCTTTGATAGACGCATGTGTCATGTCATGTATTAAAAGTACACGCATACATGAAATACAAATGTTAATGGAAAAGTTTAAAATATTTAATTATTTATTGCAAAACTTCATGGACATATACATTAACCTAGCATTTTGTTAGGGACACCTGTGCAATCCAGTATAACAGCTCTGTCATAAATGATTTTCCAAAACTGTTTACATTCACTGTAATTAAAAAAAAGAGAAAGCAACAGAAAAGAAACAGCAACAGAAAGGGGAAAAAAACAAAAAAACATAGCAATCACTGGAGAAAAAGCACTTAAATCACAAGGTAAAATTTCAAATTTCTTTTGGAAAACAAAAGGTGAATGCAAGCACAATATTATTGCCACAGCTAGTTGCTTAATTCTGTAAGTTTATTAATATCTACCTATTAAGAAAAGTTCATTTTTATTGTCAAATCTAATTTTATTTGTTTAATTTTAAAGCTATCTGTTTATTGATATTTATTAATTGATTTCAACACAATATTCTATGTTTTGCAGCAGGTCTGGCCAGGGGTGCATGTCAGTACATCTCGGTGCACATTCGTACATGTGAGCGCCTCCCTTTGAAAGTGTAAACCCTCTCTTCTTTTGTAAAGAGACAAAAAATGACGTCCAGCGCAGCCTCATGAAAGTTATTGTGCGATCCAACAGTTACCGGTGCACCCAAAAACCAAAGTATTTCAAATTAACAGTATTTAATTCCCCACAGAGATGGCTTTTGTTAGATTTGTTGTATTTATTTTTCCTTCCAGATTTGATGCTAAGCTAGGCTAACCACCCCCTTAAATGAGAACGATGTTTATCTAATTGTTGTTAGTAAATTAACTTATTTCCCAAAATGCCAAACTATTAATTGTAGGGTTTTCTTTGTCACTATTTAATGTCACATCCTGTAATTGAAGCGCATGTTAAAGTAACCCAAAGAAATTACAAACTTGAACCTGACAGTACTTCAGTTCTACCAACTTTTATCCAGGAAGAGAACACAGGCTGCATGAATGGAGAAAAAAATGACTGCGACCCCACAGGATTAGCAGCTTTGACAATGTAAAAGTCAATTCTTTTTTCAACCTCATGCCTTATTCAACCTCGTACCAACAAAGTACATCATGTGACCCAGGGCTGAGTTGACTCATCATCAACCCAAAGCCATGTTTTCCTCCCTTTCTGCTGATGTTGGCAAAAAATAGATTTCAGTTGGGAGGGAGAAAGAGACTGTCAAGGATGAGAGGGAGTGTCAGTCTGCCAAGATCAATAGGTGAATCAAAACCACTGCTGATGTTTCACTCTTCACTATCCCTCTTTTATGTATTCACCTTCTTTTTTCTCCATCAAGTCTTTCTTCATCTGACGCTGCCAGAAAGCCAAAAAATGCTGACAAACAGTTGTCTTGGCAATTCCAGCATCTTTATTTGCACTCGATCCAAGGAAGAAAAAAAAAAAAAAGAAAAAAAAAAAAGCTGCAACCTCTGGGAGCCTTACACCCCCTTTTTAAACACTTTGTCTCTCCCACACTCCTGCAAAGCGCCGCCTCGTAGGTGATCGAACATTTAGTGCCGGTGACCCTGAGAGCGGAAGAACACGGCGGCCCGAACATGGCGCCACCAATCCTCTTACTTCACCAAGTCTCATCGTCCAACTTTCTATTTACAACTTGTCCTCCTACACCGTGGGCTTATTGTTTACTGCTGTTTTGTTCACGGTTTAATTTTGTGCATGCACCACATTTTTTATTGTTATTCTTATTATAAAAATGTTCCTGCTTTTGTCCCGCGAAAAAAACAAATGAGGAAACAAACAAGGTCTGGTTTATCTCTGATGTGATTCACATATGTTAACAAAGCAGGCTATGGAGAACTGATTGTCACTTAGCTAAAAAAGAAAGAAAAAAAAAGATCCACACCTACTGTACAAAAGACTAGAATAGCATAAATATAGACTCAGGCTATTGTTGCCAGGCCTACGTTGTCACTACAGTTTGAAAGAATTAATACTCGGCTGTAAACCCAAGGTGTGTGTGGGAGACCGTCACAATGCTTGATCTGATTTTCTTCAGGGGAAACAACCGTCCTAAGCTACATGCCAGAGCCTCCCCCACTGGACTATTCAGACTAATGTTGATGTTTTGACAAATGTGCAATAACAGTGAGTCCGCTTTTCAAATTGAAATTGAATTTGTATAGAGATGAGCGGAACAGGGGTGTAGGCCCGGGACAAATAACTTAACTCTGTCAGTTGCTCTTGGCGAGGCTGAATTCATTTGAATCTATTAAGAACAGAGGAGAGAAAAAGAGATGCAAGAGGGGCCACACTCATACTTTAAATCCCTTGTAGTGTCTGTACGATGAAAGGAGAAGTTATCTTATGGTTTTGAATATTACCACGGGAGACTTTCACAATAAAACTAGTCAGACTTTGCATATTCTCGTAAGGAATGCATCAGGAAATAACAAAGCGTGTATTATCTAGCTATATCATCAGGCATTAGGGATTTATGTGACACGTTGACAAGGTGTGAGCCAGGCTATATATTTTTAGGTTAGATTTATTTTGGTCATAACGCGTTATAGGCAATCACAGGTACATAGCAATCCCATAAGACATTTCCATATTGCGCCATAAAGCATTTTAAATGGTGGTGTGACCCGGGGCAGACAGATCTAAAAATGGCCCTAACTTTTGAATTAGACTCGTCAGCCACAGTCCGTCTGCAGATGGTTGCATCTTGAAAAGGAACTTCTCAGAACGTCCTCTGTTTTTGCTACACAAGCATTCACTTTGAAAGTCGCCCAGCTGGGTTTAGGAAAGATCCCCTCGGCTCAACTTTCTTGTGACTCTTCAGCTGATTATGTAAAAATCATCAAAATGGACTTGTTCACACCACAACTCTCCATCACGACCCTCAAAATACAGACACAGTATTGTTATTTTTACTTTTTTTTAAACATACTCTTTAAAAAGGAAATTTCACATACTGCCCCATACATTTTTATTAAAAATTCAGCATTTGCATGAATTATTCTGAATCTCATCATCTGAACAGCCTGAGGTAAAACTGATGTGGTATAACGCTGCCCTCAAGTTCCCCCTGCATGCTCTTCTTAGTGAGGCTGTAAGCTGTAAAAGCAGCTTATTGTGTATTCAAGAGCCTTTGGTGGTGAATAAGAACAAAATGGGCGAGAGACAAAAAAAAAAAAAAAAGTTGTTAGGTTGATGTTGTGCCTGCAAATTGTGGAGATGCTGCTCAAAAGCAAGTGTTTACTCCACATACATATTTACGTTTTCTGAACGCTTCTATATCTTGCATCAATTATGTGGAGGTAAGTGCGGTTCAGCACATTGTTTAACGTACAGAAAGTGTAAGTCTGGGAAGTATGTATCGCCTTCACCTTCCTTCACGCCTGCAGACGGGTAAACACACAGTTTTATCTCTTCTCTCGCTGAAGTAACTTTCTCCTTTTATATGCAAGAACTCTCACTATTTAATGGATCCTTAAAAGTGACAAAGTTTGTAATTAAATCAGCAAAAAACTTTTTATGTTCAAGTGTGTAGTGTCGGAATTATGCGATAAATTTCAAAAACAGACATCAATGTGGAGGTTAACTAGACACAGAGAGAGCAAAGTAGTTCAACATTTGGGGAATTGGGAACACTGTACATATGTTACCTTTAAGTATGAAGACACTTCATTAGCTGAGCACAAAGACTGGAAATAGGGAAACAGCTAAACCCAGCTCCGTCCAAAGGTGGCAAAAATCTGTCCTCCATGACTTTGGTTGTATCTTGGTGGTTGTATCTCAGGCAGCTGTGGCTCAGGGGTTGTCTTCCAATCACAAGGTTGGAGGTTCGATCCCCGCCCCTCCACAGTCCAAGTGTTCTTGGGCAAGACACTGAACCCAATGTTGCTCCCAATGGCAGGCAGCACCTTGCGTGGCAGCTCTGTCACCATTGGTGTATTAATGTGTGTGAATGGGTGAATGAGAGACACATTGCAAATTAAAGCGCTATATAGGTACAGACCATTTACTATGAATTATTAGAGTGAGAAAACAAGTTTTTATCAAGCTACTTCATTTGTGATAGCGTTGCTTTCTGCTTTTTGTGTGTAGTTTGCTGCTTTTGCTTCCACCTTATTTTAATATTTAAGACATGTGGCATTCACAAAAAGAGCATTCTAACATTTTTTTTTAACAGAACAGCTGCTCAAAAATTCACCAATAACGTTATCAAAAGCTAACAGACTCACTTTATCATTCTTTTTTCTGTTTTTTAAAGCCAAATATGACATTCACTGTATTCTGACCATATTCCAAACTACACAGGTTTTCATTTTAAGACATTTTAGTTTTGTTAAATACGATATTGTAGCGAAATATGGTTTTCTTTATTAGTCGTGTTAATGGTTTCCATGAAGCATTGACATACTAACCCCCACCAAAGAGTCATGTTGGCTTTAATAAACATTCTCCCCAACCTACTTACAGTAGGGACGTCATTAATTGGTATTCTCATTGTTTTTCTGGCTGAACTGATGGTAGCAGACTCTGTTTTTTTCTCTCTCTCTCTCTCTCATTTCCTTTTTATGTCGATTTAATTTGCATTTCAGAGACGGCACACCATTTTATCTCTTAGATCTGCTCCAATATTGCACCTTTTCTCTTTCACCTAAAAAGGGAAATGAAATGCTTTGTTTGTCTTTAGGATGAATGTGTTTACACTAAGATGTAAATATACGGTAAATATGGCATGCTGTTTTATTTATACTGGAACTGAAGACGGCATCTATTAGATTTAAGTCAAACTTAAACCAAACATATGGTTAAAAGAGAAATTGATAAGAAGGATAAATAAACGTGGTGAGAAAACGTGTGGAAACGAAGCAACCCAAATTAGTGAAACTGATTTACAGGCAGTGATAGGTGAACTTTAAATTTAACACAGAGGCACCTTCTCACACAGATGGTTTATCAAGAAGCAGTAGCATCATAATCCAATGAATGGATTATAGTGATTAAGTTCCAATTGTGGAGCTAAAAACAGACTGCACAGGATTCCTCTTGACAAAAGTGTGTACTCCTGTGAGGCAGAGCGAAATCCGTGCCCCAGTTTTGGATTCTTATCAAATTTCGACAACCCTTGCCACATCAAGCTTCACTTATCGCTATGAGAGCGTCGCTGCGCGGTTTCCAGACGAGACCCCGATGGATTTCATCTTTTCACCTTGTCACCAGTTCACACATGACATGCACTGGCCTAAACCTCTGTCAACATAAGCTTCATCTCACCCAATTACCGATGCTTTCTGACAGACAGATGGGCCTCCAACAGCCATGGTTGAGATGAATCTGCCACAATTTGACCATGGATCATAGATGCTACGGTTGGTCCAGGATGAAACACTGCAATCTTGCTCCTGTCATGAAAAGTGACAGATCCCTTTGTTTGGGGGCAATAGGACTACCCAAACTCCTTGCTGTGCCGACAACTTTGCCTCTATCTTTGGGACACAGGGGTCCATGTGTGCTGTGAGCTGTCGGTTTGATGGTGCCCTGGGCACTCTGTGGGACCGGAGATCCACACGCTTTGCACAGAGTTGTCACTCTGTCAGAAAAATGTACCGCAGAGTCTTCATGAATGGTGCCTTGTGCAGCACTACCATGTTTTTCATCAGATGAGGTTCACCTCACACGGTTTGGGGAGTATGTTTAGTAGAATGCAGGGGTTGTGGTCAAGGTCAGAGGTCACGATGAAAGTCATTGCAGCTTATCTTGATCCGTGAGCACTCACTGAACATTGTCATCTGACTTCTAAGTACGGACTGGAACACCAGCTCAGGATTTCTTCATCATTGCTTTCTGAATACCAAATAAATAATAGATTTAACTATAACTGCAGCAAGAAACGGGCTCTAACAATCCTAAATAGATGGGTAGGGAATGAGAAAGAAAAATATTAGGAGATACGGAGGGAAAAAAAAAAAAAACACTGCATGAAAAACCCATATAGGAAAATGTTCCCACCTCTTGGTGCTGCAGTGTGCGCCGTCAGATTCTTCACCCGGGGACTGTGGAGCACTTAACTCCGTGCTGTCGTGATTTCTCCAATTACGGGTGACAGCTTCCAATCCGCGTGGGAGGTGGATCACCTCTGGAAGTGCCAGGCAGAATACGAAGCGCACCACAACATTAATAATTCACCGGAGGTACATTCATATTCAGTCTAAGCGCTGCAGTTTGGGGCCCATTAGTGATAAAGGCGAGCAGACGCTCCCTTATACCTTTCAGCTTGATGTTCAGTCGCAGGTATAAAGCCCACATGTTTGATTTTTACGAGCTGAAATGCTTTTATTTCATTGCCTCACACTGGGACAACCATGGGAACAAACTTCATGAGTGTTCATAAGATTCCAGTCGAGGGAAGTGCTTTAAAATGTTGCCAGTAAGTTTGTTACGATCTGAAACTTGATGTTTGCCGCTAATAAAAAAATGTAAAAAAAAAAAAACATCAAAAAACTCAGTATGTAATTTAAAACACAATGTTTGTTGCTTAAGTATTCATAAGCGGTTGAGTTTGCAAAGACATATAGAAAAATGCCAGCAAAGTTTAAATGACTCGCTGGAAGAAATGGGAAGTGATAACTGCCGGCATCCATGCCAGACGGCTGCAGCGCTCAGCAAGTACATGGTGTACCCAACCAACTGCCTGGGCTCAGCAGGCTGCAGCACACACTGCTTCTCCCTGGAAAAAAAAACAACACACCTCTTCTCCAGAGGAGCAAAACAAAATGGGTTGAAACAATACAGAGCAGGCATGAAAAATGGATTGCGTGTGGGAGCGTAGAAAAGAAAAACTGGAATGGAGGTCACAGCAAAGCGATGAGCTTCGGTCTGGACAAGTTTTTAAACAGCTCCGAACTGTAAGTTTAAATTGTGGTAAGAACACTTGTGAAGTTGACCTTTAGGAAGGTATAAAGTACATCTGGGAGTTAAACTCAGATTTCAGGGAGCCTGTTTACCAGGATTGGCAGATTTGAGCATGCATGTGGGTGGTGTCAGCAATTACAGAGCTGAATATTATGTTTTATAAGCAGCACATGTCAAGATTTTAATGATTCTAACTGGAAGTGAAGGTGTTAAACCATATTCCAGTGCAATTAAGTGCACAAACTGTAGCGTTTATTTATTTTAAAACCAGGGTTTAAAAATAGCAGAGAAGCTGTGGAATAGCTTCAACCTCAGAGTTTCTATCCGTCTAGTTATTCAAAGTTTAGTTTCATAACATCAACAATGGCTCTGTTGTAATCAAGTCCCCCTGTAAACGCTGACAGTAAGCCAGCATGCACAGCGCCAGGACCTTGAAACCAAAGCAGCTAAAAAGAATCCATCCATCAATGCTGTTTTTCTTTTCTTTTTTTTTGGTTTCTTTTTTTCGCCTGTGCTTTTGCTACTGTGACATATCAAACTCTAAAGGTCTGTGACTGCTGTGCACCCTTTAGAGCTCAACAGGAAGAAGTTTTGATGCAACAACTGGGATTCTAAATGCCTTACAACACAGCTAATCTTTAGTTTAGTGGTTAGCTCGGTAGGAGAAATGGTTACTTAAGCTGTACATCAAATTAATTACAGTTTACTTGGTGAGTTTTAGCCGCTTTGGAAGTATTAAAAAAAAAAAAAAAAGAGTTCCTTTGATCAGCAGGTGTGTCTGAAACCTGCATCCAAATGAGTGTAGAATGTAGAATCATAACCGTAACCCTCAATTATAACATGTAAAATTCCAAGAAATGTGTTTTGCATCCAAATTCATGACCTCCGTAGTTGCATTGCCTAAGTTGTAGCTTGTTTATTAGTTTGTGATTCTAACCATTTCTACAACTGAAGAGTTCCTTTGCAAAAACAGATAACTCCATCTTCACAAACCTTCAGAAAACCCACTTTTCCATCATCTACCTGAGACAATATCAATCAAACTTAGGTTATCTCTGCTGTTGTCATGTCATTTCTACTAAATCAAATCCACTCAACTTCAGTTTGATTGATATTTTCTCAAGCAAACAACCAAAAAATAAGTTTTCTAAAAATCTACAAAAATCGAGAACATCTGCTTTTGCAAATGAACTCTACAATTGAACTGTGTCAAGGCAGTCCAAAGGGGCAATGTGCCCTTTAGATTTACAGAAGCAGTCTAAATTCTGACTGAATTCTGGGAAAGAAAAAAAAAACAAAATCATCTTCTGTGTAGATCAGTATTTTAACTAACGTCTTTGTGAATCTCATTTATGTACTAGTAAATTTGTGGAGTGAGTTTGAACACTTCATGGCAGTGTCATGGGATTGTAAGACTCAAAAAAATAATTAAATGCAAGTTGGTCCTGGTATTATTTTTACATAAACTAGAAAAGCACTCAGACTTGGCAGACTTCCACCAAGCAGCTCATTTCCACCATATTGTGATTTCCAGCCAATGTTAAAGTCCTGTATTCATTTAATCTAAACTATTAGACTTATGGATAATCAAAACATAGCTTTAGCATTTGAATATATAATAATTTGAATATATATATAATATAATTGAATATATTTGAATATAAGTTATGAACTTATCTATCAGCAGCTCTGCTCAGCCCACTCCTGTAATGCTGCCTGGCTGAAACTTACGCCTGCACGACTGAGAAGACAGCGGTGAGGACTAAAGGACTGAATGGAGTCAGAGCTCCATCTAGTGGACAACCGGCGCAACAACAGCATTCTGCGCCACTGTGACACTTAACAGCATTTACTGTTTTATGAGAAAATCACCAGATGGTCGCCAGAACATCACCAAAATGTAATCATCTGTTCATTGTGCCGTAATCAACATTTCCGGAAACTTTCCTGAAAATCCGTTCATAGCTTTTTGAGTTATCTTGCGAACAAACAAACAGATAAATGCAAAACATAACTTCCTTGGCGGAGGTAATAAAAGCCACTGGTGTTCAAGTATCTGAAGCAAAAGTGACAATATCCAGACGCTTTCTGGTATTTAACTAGGACCAGTCAAATGGCATCCCTCGTCTGTGGTGATGCTCAGTCAAGTGATGTGTACCAGCCAGCAGTCCTGCCAATGTTCGCTTTTCATCATAGTGCAAATGTGAAGAATTAAACATGTATATTGGCATCCGCTTCACACTTAAGGTGCATTTCAACAACTAATCTGAATGCTTCAAAAGTTTCTTCCAGAGCAGCATGTTCATCCCAAGACAAATGAACAGCAAAGCACCCTCAGAACCGCCTTTCATGCCACACTTTCTCAGACACAGACGAAGAACAAACAACCGCTGTACTACCCTCGTTCATCAGACCAGAGAAAGACAACACTCCAGCACCCCTGAGTCCCAGAGAAGTGAATTTTGAAACCTTGTTTCACTGACAGAATAAGTCATCCAATCTGTTCTAGTTTCATCTCAGTGGTATTGTAGTCGTTTTTATGACAAATGCGACTCCATGAAGGGGGCATGAACTCAGTTGGACTGAGAAAGACAATTTTCTGACACCAGCTGCCAAATTACAGTTTGTCTTCCAGCTTAGGGATGTTAATGCTGGTTAGTTTGCTGGTTTATTCACCCTTTTGGTGGAGACGTACATTTCTCAAAATGATGGACATATTAAACTTTGTATGGCATTTATTGTCCCCAGACGATGGGGCCTGCCGGCTTTGGAGATCCCTGCTCGTGGCACTAAGAGGTTTGGGATTTTGGGTGAAACATCTCCACTGAATGGATCGTCATCGTATTTGGTTCAGGTATTCATGTTCCTCTCAGGATGAATTGTAGCAGCTTTGGTGAAGTAATGTAGTGCCATAAACACTCAACATTTTTATTTTTCCAATATTTAGCTTTGATGACCAAAAATGTGAAAGAGGATGTTGCATTCTTTCCTGGAAAATGTGTCCTGTGCTACTTGTGCACATATTAGCATGAAGGCTGCACATTTATGGGCAAAATGATTATCACAATTAATTTGATCAATAGGGCTGCAGGGTGGCTCGGTGGTTAGCACCGTTGCTGGTTTGCATCCCGGTGAGGACACCTGGGATCCTTCTGCGTGGAGTTTGCTTGTTCTCCCCGTGCAGCGTGGGTTCTCTCCGGGTTCTCCGGCTTCCTCCCACAATCCAAAAACATGTTGAGGTTAATTGGTGATTCTAAATTGTCTGTTGGTGTGAATGTGTCGCTTGGTTGTCTGTCTCTAAGTGTAGTCCTGTGGTAGACTGGTGACCTGTCCAGGGTGTCCCTGAGTCAGCCCCCCGTGACCCTAGTGAGGATTAAGCAGTGTATAGGATGGATTTGATCAATATTAGGATCACATTTGGTCATGATTTATTGATAGACTGTAGGGACAAAATATTTTGTATTGCACTCTCTGATTTCATCTGCTGTCACTTCCATGTTGTGCTACATTCTTACTAATGTACAAATCTTTACATCCAAATAAGACGTGACATAGTCTTTTTCTGAACTAAACATCTGCTGAACAATAGACATGAGGATGTACGGATTGTTCCTAAACACCTCATATGCAGGCTAAGATAAATGCTAACCAGGAGGCGGTGCACAGAGAAGCCTCTAGTCTCCACACTCAGTTACTGCAGCGCACGCTACTTGGACAGGTTTACTCTGAAAATAATTCAATATGGCATTTCACTTTCTGATTTCCACAAGCTGGAACCAAGTAATTACATTTACATTGGCTGGATTTTTGTCGTTGTTTTTTTTTTTTTTTGTTTGGTTTTTTATGAGCGAAGCATTTCAAACATCAATCAAGTCGATGATGTTCATTTAATTGTAGGAAACCTCAATCGTGATTGTAATTAACATTCAATTAATTTTGCGGTCCTCGTCAGCACGTCAGCGTACTGACCTGAGATTGTAAACACAGCAAACAGCAGCCTGCCTGTTAGTCTTGTCAGCATGTTAGCACTGAGCTAAAAGCACCGAGGCGAAGTGCAGCCTCACAGGGATGCTAGCGCGCCCGTAGAACTTCTGTGTTGTTTGTGCTCAAACTAAACTGCAACATCAACGCAAAAAAACAAGAGTGATATGTCTGTGCTGCATATTTATTTGGTAATTAAATAATTTTAGTCGTACTGGCTTGCATATTTGTACTTTAATTGGTTCCAAATGTCTGAATTTGACCTAATTAGTAATACTCATGACATTGGTAATTAGAAAAAAAAACAGATATGAGAAAATAAGAGAGAGATAAATATAGTCTCAGTCTGATCTAATAAATGCCATAATATCACACACAGTTGCACACGGCATACGCTATTTCACATGCACGGCTGGAAAGTGTTAAGAATTTTGTTCACAATCATCTTGTTGTTGTTAAAACATTGTCAACAATGTTTTGCAGCCACGGTCTCAGTTGCTGCTGCGTTAAAAATATCCATGTTGCTTTGGGTGACTAAATGAATTGTGCAATTTCTCCATCACGATTTACTATTCAAATTACAATTATCTGTGTACCCGGGTGCATGTACCATTTAGTTTGCATTTTGTGAAGAGATAAATACTGAAAAAAGCACCACATCGGGGCGCATGACGGCTTGTAAAAAGAATCATTACTAAGTTTAAAGGAGAGGGATGACATTCGCCTGTCAGCAGGTGAGTGTGAGCTCCATGAAAGCCATATGACCTTTTCACACAAAGCCTGCTCTCCACTTAGAAAGAAGTGAAAAGGGTGAAGAAATTGCAAGAGGAAGAAAAATATTTCATTTAAGATTATGAACTCCATATCAATGGTGGCTGCATAGCGACACCTGATTCTTAATAACATGATTTCTTCAAAGGTATTCAGCAAATCGCGCCGCATTTACATTTCAAAAGGAGAAAAATTGCTTTCATTTCACTCTCTCAGTATTTCCCCCCCTCTAAAGGTGACTTTTATTTCTGAAAGTGTGTTTTTAAGAGTTTATCTTTAAGTGGGTTTGTCACCGAGTGATGTCACATCAGCATATGTTTGGGGCTGTCTGTGGAAATGTCCTTGGGAATCATTGCAAACTTGTGACACAAATTGGTAGCTTTTACATAAATGAGTATTGGTTCAAACATTTTTTGGGAGCGATTCAGGGAGAGGCATGAGCGCACATTTTCCTCTGTCAGGGTGTAGCACATTTCAATGATACTTACGGCGTCGAAATGATGTGTTTAATGAGTGTTTCTAAATAGGCCAGAGTCTGCTTGATCTCGCAAAGCCAGTTCAACGCTCATATGTCGACTTTACATCATGCAATCAGCCCCTGTGTACATCATCGCCTTATCTCTGCGTCCTAACATCTGTACCGATCACATGCTGACTCCCCAAGCTCGTGCCAATCGCCACACTCCAATTCACAACACACGTTCAAACAAGCAGCTTCACGGGTTTCGAGCACACCTCCTGTGATTGCTTGAGGTTGAAGGAGGTGTTTTTAAAAAAAGGAATACATTTAAAAGAGTAATTAATCATCTTAATCACATGGATGCAATGCTCCACTTTGGTATTTGCCTCAAACGCCGTGAGCTGTTCATCAAAGCCAGCCATGTAGGTAATAACTTCCTCAGTGCTTTCACACCCTTCTTAAATTTGCATTTAGATCGCAAGATGATCCCAAGCAAGCTCTTCATAATGTCCATTCATCCCTTTCTAAAGCTGCAGCCATGCGGTATGCCATTCTGCGCGGATACATAGTGTGATACCACAGCAAGTGTATAAATGCCAGTCGATTTGTGCTGTCTAATGCTTGTTTTATCTTGTACAGAACAGGTCTGCCTGTTTGCTGGTGGGGAAGTCTCTTTATGTAAATGCCACCAATACAATATCCAGTGTTTTTTATTGTACCTGAGAAATAAATTTAATCAGATTTTGGCCATTTGAAAGCATTTACAGAGAGAAGGAACAAACCACAGCGGAGACAATCTGAAAGAATTCAAGGTTGAGTAAACAGGGAGAGTTGGCAAATGGCTGCGTGCAGAGAGGTGAGAGATCGTGACAAAGAAAAAGAAAAAAAAATCTTTTATAAAATAAATAATGACATGTTCACCATAAAGAGAATCAAGCAGCTGCTTAGAGCAAGCAGTCGACAGGGAAATCACCGCTTTTAATTTAATCTCCGCCAGTTAAACACATGCGCCTCACTTCCTCCTTTCTCCTCGTACTCGCGGAGACGCACACTGGGGATCCAGCGCTGTTGTGGGTCGTTACAGAAGGTCACAGTCATGGACATGTGCCAATTTAAGGATTGTGCCAGAATGTTAGGTGAAAATAGGCTGATACGCCGCTGCTTGGGAACATGAATGATATTACTGGAATGTGAAGGTTTCTTTAGTGCTAAATGAGTACTGTACCGCTCGCTCGCCGGGGTTAATTTTACAAATGGGAGCAGTAAGTCAGCAGGTAAGCTGCCTTATCAGATTCTCAAATCGTGATCATTATTTACCTCTGTTGCTAAGAGAGCCAGAGTTTGTATTTTAACTGCTAGAAGTATAACGTTGGGGTTCAAGTTGACCTATTATGCTCATTTCAAGCTCTGTATTTCTATTCTGGGACTCTTCCAGAGTAGCTCTACACGAATCACCGTCCATAAGAAGTCTTTATTCATCAGACATGTGCCCTTTATGCAGCCCCTCAGTTCATTTTACTCTGAAACAAGCCGTTTAAGCTCCTATGTCTTAAAGACCCCCCCTACATAAAAACCCACTTTCTTGTGATTGGCTAACTTCGGGAAGCCTGCCAAGTGTCAGCAGCTGTCCGTCTGATCTGTATTTCCCATATTTCATGGGTGTGTTATGCCTGTAGCAGATGACTCTATAAAACATCTTTGACAAGCCGATGTTTGCTTGTCATAAAAGTAGAAAAAAACTTTAGAAACCTGACTCGTCTGAGCCTAAATCCACACGAGTACGCTGACATTTTAAACCGGATAACTTCAGATACGTTCACACCTGGCGTCCACGCTACACTGGTGTTTTAGGATCCTTAAATCAGACTTTTTAAAACACTGCTGGCCCTGTTTTAGATTAAAAACTCTGGGGTTGTGTTTCAGTCTATACTGGAAGAAATGAGCCTTCTGGAAACAGATAGCCATGTTCCCATTCTGATTGGGTCTTAACTGTCATAACATGTTGTCCTTTGATTCGTCACGCTGCTGTTTTGTGTTGTTCACGATGTACTGTTTTCCAATACATCAGTCTAGACTACAAGTGCTTAATTCAGCATTGGTAGCGAATTACAGGCGTTGCTTATCTTGTTTCTGTTAGCAGCTGTTGTGCAGTTTTGAAATCTCTGGTCTGGTTGCTGTTTTTCCTCTCTGGTATTTTCTTCAGCTAAGCAATAGCCAGTGTGGATGAATGGTCACGTGGTATTAGTTTGCAGGCGTTTTAGCATGCATACATTTACATGATTATTTGGAACTTTGACCATATCAACATCCAACAAAAAGGAAGCACATCGTAGGTCCCCTTTAAGAACACATTCACTGCAACTCGCAAATAAAAGCCACCTATCAAATGCTCCGTTGGTCTCTTAAGTTGGTAGATCCTCCATGACAGCTGTCACAATCACAGCTGTGCACGCCTCCGTTCCCTGTCTTTTAATAATCACTATAACGAGATTAATAATATACATCTTCACTTGTAGACTCGCCTCACAGAAAGAACGTTCTGTGTTAGAACCTGCTGGTCGTCTGGGGCCTTTGTGTGAGGATTTTGCTATTCTGTGCCTGCGTGGGTTTTCTCTGGGTGCTCCGGCTTCCACCCACACTCCAAAGATAGGCAGGTTAATTGGAAATTCTAAATTGGCCGTAGGTGTGAGTGTGCATTGTTTGGTTGTCTCTTTGTGTTTGCCTCCAGCCACCTGCGACCCTCGACAGAATGAAGCGGCTGCACAGTGAACGGATGGATGGATCTTCACTTATCAGGGTGGTACTAAATTATCACCTGATTCTCTTAAACGGTCATCTGACCCACTGTCCTGCCTGTTTATTTCGAGCAGCTTTAAGGACATCATGGCTTATTAAGAATGTGTCGACGCTGTTGCTAATGCAAACTTCCTCTGTGTTATAAATTCAGATCAGTGCAGCACTATAACAACAGTTTTTCCTCTTTTTAACAGAAATTCCTCTCACTCACTTATTCAGTTCTACGCTGCTGCTGAAATTAGTACTTTAACTAAAGTCAAACAAAAAAAAAAAAGAAAGAAATTGCAAGTAAATGTAATGTATTAATGAGAACTGTAAATCAGCAGAAATGACTATGTTGTTGCACCGATGGAATTAGAGCCGTAGACATTTTCATCAACAACCAGCCTTTGTTTGGTTTTGCTATTACCTAAATACTAATTTCTGTTTCTATAATTGCGCTGCGCTTTAAGCATATGGACAAACTGAAGTACTAATATGCATCGTGACCCATTCGCATGCTACGGAAACTCGTTCCCCATATAAATTGCGTCGAAAAATTTCACTACAGTTCGGCATTTGCATTTGATCGTACCGAGATAAGATGTGAAAACCAATCCTGTAGAGTCTGAGTCACTGCGGTCCTCAATGTGATTTAGCCACTTCATTTGCATAGGTTAATTTCAAACAGCACCTCAAATTAGGCTTGAAAGGATAATTACTTAATCTTCCCGCTCCTCTCCCCTTCGCTCCCCCCTTTCTACCTCACTGCTGTATCTCTTTTCCACCCAGGTTATGTAAATGTATCTTCCAACATCTACTTTCTCGGGCATCTGTTTTCACGCATAGGCCAATCCAGTTCCTCTCTCTCTCTCTCTTCTCTCTTCCCTCATAATATTGGTTGGACATTTCTTTAATTCACTCCCACTCATGTACTCTCGAGTAAATTGCCTACACAAACCAGATAATTTTCACAATATACCTGAAAACCATCAGCGGCAATTTGACAGCACGAGGGCAACTTCATTTCCATTCAGTCGTGAATGCGCTGGATACGCACACATAGGAGGGCAGCAGGCATGTCAACTTAGTTGCGGTCAGCGACAGTAATTATCTTCCTTTGAGCAACAGTCATGTAGCATTCAGATACAATTTTCTTCTGAGGTGCCTCTGCATATGTGGAATGAAAGACGAAGCATTCCTCCAGACCGGGACCACGACGAAGGAACGAGACAGAAAAGTGCAGCGATGTAGATACAGAGATTTAATTGATGCGCTCACTGTACTTACTGCATCAGACGGGTACGCTTTTGATCTCGTCTTGAGGCTAACAAGCTTGCATGTACCGCAGAAACACCACCGCCTGAAAGTCTTCAAGTCGTCAAGTTCACTGTGTTGGCAAGAAACCGATTTTGAACTTTGAGGATTCTCCAGTGACCCCTGTGCAATGCCGAGCTGACTTTTGACTCCTTCCACACAGCCAAAACCACAACTGGACTTTAATTATGTAACAGTTTTGATGGTCGAGCGAAAGATGCAAAGGTTAAAATAAATCGCAAAAGGGCAAAAGATCACGGCCTTGTAAGTAATAGGACTTGTCAAATAAGTAGCAGTACCTCCTACTTGTTTTACTGTGGAGGCAAAAAAAGTATGCCGTGTTATTTACAGATGGTATATTTGTTCTTGGTTTGATTTTGAAGAAAGGCGATGGGTTTTTTTTTTCTCCCCCTCATCAGAATTTAGTGAAGCTTCGATTTTCCTCATGTGCCTCCCACACTGCCTGGCCTGTCCTATACCGGCCCTGTGTTGAGATTCATAAGGAATGATCTTTTATCATTCAGGCTGAAGACCCCCAACCTACAACAGCAACAGCAGGAAGCCACATCAAGGCCTTCAGTCTGGCTCCCTTCATCTGAACTCCATCAATAAGGCCCTGAAGTCCAGTTCTGTGTCAGTGAATGAGTGTGGGAATGAAAGTGCAAAAAATAAATAAATAAAATTCGCCTTGTGGGAAGGACTAAGAGTTGTTTATTTGTATTTTATCAATGGACTTCGAACAAGTTCTTTTTGGTATTGCAGAAACCAGGTGTGTCGAGGGTTTTGTATTTACATGTCTTTGTCGTGTCGTGTTGGGTCCTTGCTGTGTGGAGTTTTGTTTTTTCTCTCTGTGCTTGTGTGGGTTTTCTCTGGGCGCTCCGGTTTCCTCCCACAGTCCAAAGATGCATGGTAGCTTAATTGCTGATTCTAAATTAGCCATAGGTGCGAATGTGAGGGTGCACAATCGTCTCTCTGTTTGCATTGGCGTGTCGCCTTCCAGTGTCTGCTCAGATAAGCTCCAGCCCCCTGCAACCCTCTGCATGATAAAGGGGTGTCGCTAATAAATGGATGATTGTCATTATCGTTTCAGCTCCTGGCAGCCTCAGGTGAAGCACAGACATTTTAGCTTTGCGATTACGAAGAGGTCAGATCCGCCACACAGGACAGTTTTATGTCCATATTTCTTTCATCAGTTTGTCTGAAAAAGGAATCACATCTTGTGGGTTTACTATAGAACACATTGTAAATTGTACAGTTATTGCTGGAAAGTAGCATTTTCTTGAGTAAAAATTTGAGATGCTGTGTTCATTTTGTGCTACTTTCTATTTCTACTTCGCTACATTTCCGAGGGCAGTGTTGTACTTCCCCCTCATCTCCATGTATCTGAAAGCTTTAGTTAGTTTTAAGGTGAATGTTTTGCACAGTGGATGAGATAACAAGCTTTTAAAACACAACACAGCAAAGATTAAGAAGTGGTTTCCAACTTCTGTGCCCTCTGACGCCTCACTAACAGCGTCGTGGGTAGTCGGGGTCACATTTAGTTGTCTGAGTTGCTCCATCAGATAGTGTTTTTTTTTCCCCTCTGAACTTCTCACAAGGTTTCATTTTAGCACATGTTTAAATGATCTGACCCAAAATCAAGAGGGAAAAGTCCAAAAGCTGGAAACAGATTTGTGTTGCATGTTCCCATTAATCATCAGCCAAGCTCACATATTTGTCAGCGTTAATTACTTTTCAACTTTTAATACTTCAACTAAATCTAAAACTGATCTTTTGGATTTTTCATGCAGGCCTTTTGTTTTAGTTTTCTTTTTTCCATCGCTATACAAGTGTTTTTGTGCTGATTCTTCTTCTTAAGACAAGAATCTGAGTACTCCTTCCTCCACTGTACATAATATAATTACCTGAAGAGATGCAATACGAGTACAGCTGCTTTGACATTTTAAAAGTCTGGCAGCGCAGGTAGTTACATCATCTGAATTCGGTTTGGTCCATGTCCACAAAGTCAATAATGCTCTTTTTTTCAAGCTCTGTCCTGCTTTTATTGCCAACGTGTCTCAGCTAGACTCCACTCCAGCATCGAGCCTTGACATATCCACTTGAACTGCTCGCTTTTATGATTTAAATGAAAATCTGATGATGTTTTAGGATGTATTTTTTCAGACATATAGACAATTTGCAAGGTTTCATCAATTTTCAAGTACCCCTCTTATCATTATTACAAAGATAGACGGACTTTGAATGAGGTTTTCTTACTTCTGGACGTTCCCATTTACCTGAGGCTCTCTATAATGATAATACTAATATTAAATAATAAAAATAATAATAATTAACTTTTATTTAATATTTAGAATGCAGCAAACTGTGCCTAAATGCAACAATTTTCCTATTTTCTGTGGCATCTCTCTGAAAATACAAACAAAAATTTCATGTGAGTTTTTTGACAGATTTTATGGCAGCCACTTCCTGGTTCATCAAATTACTTTTGCCAAGGAGGTTATGTTGTAGCCGGCGTTTATCGGTCTGTTTGTTTGTTTGTTTGTTAGCTAGCAAGACAACTCGAGAAGTTATGCACAGATTTTCATGAACAGATGATTACATTTTGGTGATGTTGTGGCTTACCATCTGGTTATTTTCTCATAAAACAGTAAATGCTGTGAAGTGTCACAGTCGCACAGAATGCTGTCCTTGTGCAGTTTGTCCACTAGATGGAGCTCTGACTCCACTAGATGGAGCTCTGACTACATTAATTCCTCACCGCTGTCGTCTCAGTAGTACATGAGGAAGCTACAGCCAGGCAGCATCACAGGAGTGAGCTGAGCGGAGCTGCTGACAGATAAGTTCATAACTACGTTGTGACATTAACAATGACTCAGCATGTCTCCTGTTTCGCTTTCACTCTATTCGCCATGTGTCATGACGACTGACGCGTTCTTCGCTGCGTTGGTCATGCTTTTTCATTTACGTGCATTGCTTTAATGATATCAATGGTAATTCAAATGCTAAAGCTATGTTTGATTATCCATGAATCTGATAGTGTAGATAAAATGAATGCAGGACTTTAACATCGGCTGGAAATCACAATATAAGTGGAAACAAGCTGCTTGGCGGAGGTCTGCGCTCTCTTGAGTGATTTTCTAGTTGCAGATGCACTTGTGCCAGGACTGTTTCTGGTGTTGTCGACTGAACTAAGACTTTGTGTGTGCTCAGGAAAGACTAGTTCTGCAGTTGACTCTTTGTTGCTGCTCACATTCTTTGAGGTCTTCCTTGAACATCAGGACCCTTTTCCTCTAAATGTGAACAATTTGCTAGAAATAAGTCCAATGTAACTCTCTGGTTGGACAAGGAAACAAACAGCATCACTGTCATCAACACACAGGCAGGCAAAGTCATTTTTAACTCCAGGGACTCGAGGGCAGCCCAAACTTTTTAGTGTATTCCAACCTGTAGAACCTCTCTCTTTAAAAATAGTTTCTGCTTTGGGGTAGGTGCTTCTGTGTGGCCTTAAAAAAAATTGAGCTGTGCAGGGCTCGATGCTGATTGGTTAAACTTGAAGAAGCTGATTGGTTGACCCCGGAGTAGACAACAAGCGCCATTATTCTGCCCTCTAGACGTCCTCACTGTCGAGTAGCAGCCTTCTACTCTCTAGCATCTCTATCAACAACATAACAAGTCTTCTCATTGTTCAGAGAGATGGAGTTGAGTCCAGGGTTATGACTTGGAGTTAACATTCTGGTTGAATTAGTTGGATCATATACCGCAATAGAAAACAAAAAAAAAAAATGGATCAAAGGGCCAATCAGGGGGCTGGTTTGAACATTTGCACCACCCAGTTCCTGCAGTGAGAAGCTACCTCATGACTGACTCAGCTTGGATACAGATTAAACACTGGACTACTTCCTCCTTGTGTTCACGCAGCCCCGGCCTCGCAAACAACCCGACCAGTGGCCTCCATCTGATCTGATGCTGTGACTTTTGCTCTCGCCTTTTAGTTAACTCTCTTGTTTTTCTTTTTAACTGGGAAATGAGCATCATTTCCAAACTGTGCTCACAAAGAATCATCAAACATCATCCAGACAGTGGGGAGATGGATGCAAGATTCCCAAAGAGCTGCTTTTTCATTCTATTAGCCAGCTATTGTAACATTTTTTTTTTCATCATTTACTCACCCTCAGATCAGTGGAAAGTCCACTTTTTATGTCAAATCAATACACAGTGCAGCTGCATGTCTCTAAAACAAATGAACACAGCCCAGTTCTTTTTTTAGTGGACAGAAAAGGAGAAGGATAGAGAATGAGAAAGAGAACAAGTGCACCTCCCACTCACCAGTAGATGACTATTGTTTTAACCCAGGGACATAAGTCAGCAGTTTAGTGGGCAAACATCATGATGAGCCACCTGCAGCTCTCCCAGCTAATACTATCATTACTGGGTTGATATACACTTTATCACTTACCACCCCCACAGACACCATCTGTCCCAACACACATAAACACACATACAATCATCCAAAGACAAGCAGTCCCTGCGTTGCTTTGGTCTGAAATTAAATCTTAATCACAGCGTTTCAAAGAGAAACACTTAAAAAGGGAGAAAAAAAAAGAATCTGTCTTGATTTTATCATCATTAGAAAACATTTCATCTCTTTTCTTGGTTGCCACCCTCTGCTTTAGTCTCAATGATTTGTTTGCATCTCTGTGTCCTTCAACAAACCAATCTCTTGCATCATGGCTGTGCCCACAGTCTGGGTGGAGAGCCAAACCCCCAGGATGCGTTGCGTGTTGAAGTGCCACTTAGCCTCGGCAGGGTGCCGCCTCCCTCGCCACGTACGTACGTATGTGCTCCATCCACCTCGCAATCACGGTTTCGCTTGTCCAGACGCCGAGCGCAGGTGGTCCATGCGAAGCTCTTCATCAGGAGACAAGATGGAACCCAACTCCTGAAAATAGCCATGCAGTAGCCAGAATGGGTTTGTTCGCCCAGAGAATAGCAACAGTCATTTCAGTTTAGGGGCATAATAATACAGTCGTCTAAGGAGGAAAGAAGCTCCAATGTCATGTGATGCTGCCTTTTAAGCTGCTGTGGTTGTACGTCGTGCATGTGAAACACATTTTAGCACAATAGGGGTATTTTTAGGCAGCCTTTGTCCTCTGAAAGAGAAAACACTCTGCTGTCTCTTTCTCTGTTCTTTTGTGCGTGCATGACAGACAATGGGCAGCAAGTATGAACCACTCATCAGCCACAAATTCGTTCTTTAGGGGAGACTCTACGAATGTGTAGGGTAATGTTTTTAACTCATATGTTTCAAAATGACAGTTCCCCAGCTGATTACTTACAATAAGACAATTATTTTTTGTATTACAAGTTTCCTGAAATGTTAAATGAGATGTTATGAATTTTAAAAACGCCCTCATTTCTATTCATCTCCAGAACAGAAATCTAAACATCGGATAACGCCAGCTTCACATTTTCAGTTTGATTTTCTTGACATATTAGTGTCAAGGGTTTTAAAGAGGGGATTTTGCAAATCTCTTTTTATCAAACCATAAATTAGAAAATATAGTCAATAGCCAGGAAAAAAAAATCAATTTTTGACATGTTTTTAGGAGTTAAATGTTGTATAAATGTATAAATCAGGCTGTGGATGTCATATGAACAAAGCCCTCAGTAAAAACAAAAAACCCTTCAGGATATAGATACGAATAAAACTGTAGGGTTTAATGTTTGTGTGATCGACTGAAGTGGAGAATTCTGCCTTAGAGTATGAAAAAAAATGATTGTATATGTGTTTATGTACGATAGAATTGCATCCCTTTTTTTCTTTCCCTTTTTTTTGAAAACTATTCTTTACAGTTGAATATTTATGATAGTTGCATAAATGTCTGAGTGGCAAAATGTAGTAAAATAAACATGCATTGTGGATGTTTTCTTCCATTAGAAAGAAAACATGTTCTGGAAACAAAATATCCCAAAATCTCAAATTTGCATGACAAACATTATCTCGCCTTAAGTGGTAAATATAAGCACTTGTCAATATGTGACCAAAAAATATGTGACTGAGAAGTTTGGGGGTTTTTTTCCTTTCTGCTATGAATATTGTATAATTTGTCATCTGAAATTAGTCTCGTGTAAGATTTTGTGAGCAACATTTAGGTCCAGTGTGTCCACCACAGTTGCAGTTTCTCAAAGGTGAGGTTTTGTACAAGAAGGTGGTTTGTGCTGAAACGTACAATCATCTCCTCACTCTATACCTAATAAAGTGCATGCATGGGCTACATTGAGTATGTGCCCATTCTTCCACTGCTGATTAATGATCCCACAATTCCCATGTAAATATAGTCTTTTCTTCTCTCCCTCCTCTACAGCCCAATACAATAGGCATCAATAACTCCCTGCTGAGTTATGCATTTATGAGTTCTTTGATCCACTTTGGAGATTATGGATTTCATGTCAAACAATGTTTTGCACATTACTCCCCTCCCCTGTGACCCGTGGTCAAGGTGAACTGCAGTTTGGAATCCGAGAAAGAAAACAGAGTGGTTGAAAATGGGAAGGATGAGAAATGAGTCCATGAAAGGGGGTGAAATGCCCTTAAACAAAGGGTGAACCTAGGAAGAAAATAGAGGTAATCAATACGTAGTGATTCGGAGTGCTAATTCAAATGCAAATATCTGCGTCAGATGTCATGGCTCAGTGCATGTGCTCAGGAACCGAGGAGAAAAATAACCTGAGTGTGAGAGAGAAGACATAAAAATATGGCATTGGAAAAACAAGTGGTCTGACCACCAGGGTAATTAGTCAAACAGACCTTTCTCCTCATCAAAGAGGGCCAGCGGCCATGACTCTGCTGCCACATTATCAGCCTCGCCTTTGTCCTCAGAGGTAAACAAGCAAATTAAGGCCAGACAACATCAAAACTAAACTCCAGAAATCCCTGCCTCTAACGAATGGAGAGCCAGGGGGCGGCTTTTCTCTATCAGGTATGCGAACAGGGTAATTTAGAAGCAAACAACAAATTAAAGTAGGCTGCTACGGTGACAGCACTTTCTGTTTGCAGTCGGTGTGTTTAAATAGATCTAAACAGATTCAACATTTTCCACACATGGGCTAAAGAGTAGAGATACGTTAAGTCTATTTTACTGTTCCATTTCCAGTCAAAGGACAGGTTCAGTATCAATGACTGGGAATAATCAAGCCGCAGAAGGAGTGTTTATGATAAGACACTTAAATGCATCACATCATTTCAAGGCTTGCTTGACGCTCTCCCTCTTTTTCTCCGTTTAGCCTCAACAAATGTTGCCCTCCACACTTCAAATACCAACACACTGAATGAATACTTCAGAGAGAGTACCTTGTGTACACTCTTGAAGGTCAACAAGGTTGTGGCAGAAAGTGCAAATTTGAGGTGAGATTTTCTCATTTACAGGTGACAGTCGAGGTGGAAGTCACACAGAACGTTTCAAGGAGGAAAAACTTAGCGGAAATGAAGGGCCCTGGCAGATTGATGCAAGAATATCTGATTTGTTTTTGTACCACACTTCATTTATAGTGCTTTATACATGAAACTGTGAGAACAACGTTCATTTACATTGAAGAGATTCAGTAAATCTGTTCAAACTGAAATTAAACATAGTCGATATAAATTGCTATGTCTTGTGAATATACCCTTATTTGCTTTTTTGCTAAGAAAAATTAGATGAGGGGATTGATGCTGCTCTCATAGCTGAATGCTAACTATTTAGACGTTGCCATGGTGATGGCGGTGCGCATAGATGCAGTGGCCCCTTCAGGAGACAACGAAAGTGAACGTTTTCAGTGTCTTGCCTATACTGACATTCATTCTACAAAACTTACAGCCGAGAGACTTTGCTGACTTGCTGATTGAGGCGATCGGTTGTGATGTGGACAAACGACACCAACACGGAGACGACGATGCCAGTTACCGGAGAAAGAAAGGAAGCGCAAACGGTGCAAGCGTAAACAAAAGAGGAGGAAGAGAGCCGGGATCCATGCTTAGAGCTAAACCTCCAGACCAGCAGGACCGTCCTCCTACTCTCCAATGTCTGCTCCCTCAACAACAAGGTGGACGAGCTACGTTTGCTGAGAGAAACCCGCAGAGAGTGGAGGGACTGATGTGTGTTTGCTTTAACAGAAACATGGCAGCAGGAGGGGACGACATTATTCCAGACAGACAGACAGACAGCGCCCCCTTCAGGAGGCAGTGAGAGTGGATGTTCAGTGTCTTGCCTCTTGCCTCCCAGACGTGCATTCTGCAAAACGTGCTAATTAAATGATCCTGAAGAAACGCTCTTTCATCTTGCCTGTACTACTGTGTATGTACAGCAAAATGATAATAAGCTTGATTTGATTTGAACCATCATGGTTTGCTAAGGTCTTGTCACACTAATGTTTATTTTTCTAGACTGATTTCTTCGTCCTTGCAACCATTTTACAAAATATCTTAATACGTAGGAAAGCAAAATTGACTGCAGACAATGAAATAAACCTGCCATGGCATCAGCGATATGTTAAATACTATGAAGAACCTTCTTCCATTTCTTGAATTTTGTGGACTTAAAAATGAGACGCAGACACTCGTGAGTGCTGCAATGCCAAGTTAAGTGGCAAACCCAACGATGGTGCTCACCAAATGCAAAGCAGGCTGTATGTATATCCACTGTTGCTGTTGTTTTAGGCACATCCTTATTACGCATTGGCGTGTGTGAAAAGAAGTGTGACATCAACATAGCACAAATTCTCAGTTTTACATGTTCACACACAAACCAGAGTTTTCAAAAATAACAGTTAGATTGACTTTAGAACATGTTAGGTGTGAACAAGTCTAAGGAAAATATATGTGTGAGGAAATGGTTTGTTTTGGGGAATATCCATAATATTGTGGACATGGCCTTAGAAACAGTCTGTCATATAACTGCTCATAAAAGCACTATCTGTCATCTTTGAATTTAGTTTTTTGTGTAGATTACTCACAGTGGTGGGCTCACAGGGCCATCAGGGCCGTCTCTGCTGGCCTTATTAAAATAATATTTTTTTCATAGTTCAATTGGAGTGTGTCTGGAATGTTTCTGAATTCAATTACGAGTTCAGTGTGCTACTGTAAAACATCCAGAAAGTGAATACAGTTATTTTCTCAAGAGGCTGAGCAGGGTTTTCCTATATGCATAGGCGCTATTAAGGGCTCTGTAAATTAATTAAAGTGAATTAATTTATCATTGAATAGACGCTACATGCACATTTAAAGCGGTAACTACCCTAAACAAAAGGCACCAAAAGGGTAAATCATGCCTTTATGTGTGCTGTCTCATCAGGGACAATATTAAATAGAAAAGGCTGATCTTCAGGATATTAAATATTTGAAAGCATTACAGAATGCCTGATAACCTTAGTGCAATGTTTTCTATTGTATCTTGAACTGTCACCTGGTGTCCGACTTCTGTGTTTTCCTTTACAGAAACAAAGACATGTCTACCATAAACTGATGCAGAAAAGGCACAGATTAATGCATAAAAATGCACCAGAATGCAGAAGATGAAGTATTTGATGCTCAGTATTTCCTGGGGGAAGACAGCTAGTCCCCTGCTTAAAGTATCCCTGCAATGTTCAAATGAAATCTATGTCCATGTCAGAATGTCATCTAAACACATCACTGCTCCTTGAACCAGCACTAGCAGTGACATGACAGGCCTGGGCATCTGAGACTATAGCCCCGAATGTTTAATGAATAGCCCCCGATCTCAAAAATAAGAATAATGAAAAAAAAAATGCCCCAGATCTATTCATCTGTCATTCCAGCCATGCATTGGAGTCCTCCAAAATAAGATGGGAGTCATCAAAACCGCAAGTATATCGTTCAAGCAGCAGATCGACTTCACTCTACTTGTGCCTGGAGAGAGTTACAAGGCTTGCTATTGTAAGAGCAAGCTAGCTAATTCTTTAAGGTAAGGCCTGAAGGCTGTAGATATGAGAAGCTTTTTTCATAAAGAAAGAAGATGAATGTTATGAAGCACAGGTAAAACTAGAGCAGGTGGAGGAAGAGTTATCACCTGATGGATAAGTTCTTTTTTGGCCGTAGAGTTTTTTTTGTCAGCAACAAAGGCGGCAGATTCAGTCTGATTGTTATTTGTTAAAAGTTTGGAGTATTATTAATCCACAAGATAAACCAATGTCACTCCAGCTCAAAGCTAAAAGTGGCAGCTCTGAATTATCAAACGTAAAGGCACAACTTTACATTAGCGGTAAAATATCACACATAAGACTAATTCTAAGGCACACAGTTTAAGATCCACTGGTCTAAACAGTCTGCATGCATTGTAAAGTCCTTTTCAGACATGGGATACGTAACACTGCTGCTTCATCAGTTTGCTCAAGTGCTGGCATTATATTACATTTATTATTGTATGTATTTATTAACTTAAAAAGAAAGACTTTTCCTAAACTCGGATAACATTAATTGTAGATTCCTCTCATCAATCTGAGCTGTTAGTGTCTGTTTTCATCGCAGTAAAGCAAGAGGACTTATGACGTACATTTCGTCATTGACTGTAATCCGCGAGGGCCCGCACGGAACCCAATACTGAACATTCAGAGTGCTTTAATTTGTTCAAGCTTTCCATCGACAGAGCCCACGTTTTTTTTTTTGACATTAACAGACCTCTATTACCCACACATTAAGCAAAAGCAGATTAAATAAATGAATGAACCACACAAAATCAAATTAAGGTGTTTTTATTTCTATTCTTGGCACTGATTTTTTTCCCATGCTGACACTGTTGCAAGACACCCAAGAGGCCATCACAAATAGTTTATTATTTGTTAATTTTTTTTAAGCCATTTTTATTTTTGTGTGCACATGAAGCCTCGACCAGTTGCGTAGAAAGCTTCAAGGCTTCATGAGGCTTCATCTGGCCATCACTGGCATTCACATGGCATTCTGTAATCAGCTGCTATGACGTGTGGGTTTTTCTGTGTTTGAATTGAGGGGCAATGCTACAGTCTGTGTAGCAGACCAAAACGTACCAATTGTCGTGTATTAACAGAACCACATCTGTTCTCCTCTTTCAAAAGCCACAATGGCACACAGACAGGAAAAGCTTGAATTGGCCCGTAATGCGACTGCATGCAAATGATACAGAAATTGGTTGGATCTAGTAAGATTACGTCACAACTTTTATTTAAAAATCACCAGGGTGCTTATGCAGACAGTAAGATGACACAATAAGAAGCCATCTGTTTTATAAAAAGAAGTGCATGACTTAAAGGAGCCTGATATTAATGTGAAATATGAGCTAACCATAGAAGGAAAGTTGCATCATATTAATTTGCCTCATCCTCAGTGTCCTGCACTTCATATTCAATAAATTAAAAATAACGCAATTGTTAGATTAAAATATACAGATTGCTAGTTTGGCCTAACTGGGGGGGACTGGGATGCTTCTGTGTGAACTGGTGTAATTCTTGGCGTATGATAAAAGCTATGACATACAAACTTGTTCCAACTTTGAGTGACGGTATCATCAGCCAATCAGATTGCGCCGTGTAGCGACAGCCCGCCCCTGCGGCGTGGCGCCGGTTTGCTCCTGGACCAGGTGTGCAGTTTGTGATTGAGCGCCAACAGGTGCGGGCGGAAAACGTGATGGCCGCCATGTTTACTACAGATTGTTTGTGTATATTTTTCACAAACAAAACAATAACAAAAACAACTGCACACGTTTGGACATAATATTTACCTGAGGAAGAGCTACACCTGAGCAGAATGGATTTACCGAGGCCAGCGGAGGGTTTTGAGCGACACTTCACCCAGAACAACGACGGCTTCTGCGGCGGGCTAGCATCCAGCGGATTAAGCTAATGTGGTCGCTTTTTTAGCAGGAGTGAGTTTATGTGGAGTAGCGCTCCGAGAGTCTCCTGTTGGCAGTGGGACATTTAAATTGAGCGCAGAGGGGCGTCGACCTGGACGAGACATTTAAAAAACAAACAAACAAACTTGACGCACCAACGCCGCCGTTTTTTACATGGAGGAATTAAGCGGAGAAAGAAGCCACAGACGTCAACTTGGTGGCACTTCGGACAGGACGAGGACTGTGCATGCTCCACGGAGATCCCCCCACGCTTGTGAATCGATTTGAAGATGTCAGAAGAGTTTGTTGCGGTGCCCGAGTCACCGCTGTTTGCACAGTTCAAACATTCCTCCAAGCAGAGCGTGGACGAGCGCTCCGGAGCACAGCCTGACTTTGCCAGACTCCGCTCAGCCCAAAGTGGTTTATGACTTGACAAACTTTCAGAGGAAGGAGCCCAAGTGAGCTGTTGACTTTTCAGTGTGGCACAACTTTATGCTCTCACATGCTTTATCCGGACAACAAGCGCTCTCCAGCCGTATGAAAGGAATACAACTGGACAAATACAACTCTTGGCTCCATGCAGAAGGAGCTGCTCATTCATCTGCAACATGAGGAGGTCCAGACCAGAAAGGATCCAAGGATGGATTTCATTTACATGTCTTGGGTGAGTGCTGCATTTCTTTTTTTTCAGTTTCAGAGTGATAATTATTGTGGTGTGTGGTTGATACAGTGTTTTCTGTTAATGCAGTTGTTTGTGTTGCTGGTGGTTTCTGTGTTGATTTATGCCGCTCATTAAGTGAACTTCCTGTCAACTCCACCTGCCAATAGGATTACAGCTCTGGTTGGGATGTTGTTGCTGACATTTGCCATATAGGCCCATCTTGCATGTTTGATTTTTCCTTTTTGTGGCCATGTTATATTAAATTTGTTGAAGTCGTGTGAGTGACTGGTAGACACCAGTTTCATCAGCTGCGGAAACCCGTTTATTGTTTTTGTGCCTTGCGGTGTGTAATCTGGTTGCTGAGTGACATGAAGGGAGATGTGATGGTGATGCTGCTGTCATGCACAGCCGTGTGCATTGTGGTCGTCCATCAGCTGTCTTGTTGGTTTTAGTGCGTTTTGTTGGCGGTTGCTGCATACAAACGATTAATTGACTAGTTGCCTACTATTTAAACAATCAGCAGCTATTTTGATAATCAGTTTGAGTAATTTGCTGGGGGAAAATTATCTGCATTTTCTGATTCCAGCATCGTAAATGTGAATTTCTTCTTTTCTTTCTTTTACTCTTGCATGGCAGTAAACTCTTGGGGACAAAGCAAAACATTTGAGAACATCATCTTGGGTTTTGGGAAATACTTTGTAATGTTTTTTGGTTTGTTTGTTTGTTTTATGGACCACACAACTAATTGATTAATGGAGAATATAACTGACAGATTGATCAATAATGAAAATTATTTTCAACTGCAGTCCGAGTTGGCACCCATTGGAAAACTTTGTGGTGGGGTGGGGGGTGTTGCAGTTAGTTACTGAAGGCCTCAACTGAAACCCCACAGTGTTCTAGTGATTAAACAAATTAGATACATGTTAATTAGCGAGCTTGCGAGTTGCTGGTAGGCAGTTTGTTATCTTTGAAGAGCCAGGCTGGATGTTTGCCTTCGTTTTAAGTCTTTGTGCTAAGCTACGCTAAACTAACTGGCTACTGTTCCCAAAATATCCAACTCTATTGAACTTTAAGCCTTTGAAGCGAAGACAGCGGTTGAGATAGTGAGCAAAATAATGTTATTGTATCATCAACATTACATTACAGTATTTGAAAGAGTTCCTCGTGGGTTTGTTAATATTTTCAAGACTTGTTCTTGGTGGCAGCAGTTGCGGATTTGTTATGCTATAGTCGCAGCTTAACCATTTAAAATTAGAATGCTGTGATTTATATGTACTTGACGAATAAGTGATTTAACACAAGAGAACTAATACTGTGGTGCAACACATGCCATTTAATATGCCTCAGCTTTTGCCCACTCCCTCATCATCATAATTAGTACTTCTGAGGCTGCTGGCTGCCAGCTTGTTTGCACATGTTGGTCATTTTAACACTTTCTGCTGCATCCCCGTGCTCTGAATCGAACACTTCAGCAAGGCCCTCTGTGTTCGTCCACGGTGCCGGTGGAGTCTACAGGGGCATCTGTAAGCCTGTCTGGGTGTACTCACAGGATTAGCCCCAATAAGGCACAAGATGGTGCTGAGACTGGATGTACGTGCATGTGTATATTTACTCTGACTCTCTGCCGCTCCGGCAATGCATGCACCTCAAGCACCTAGAAAACACCAGCACATTTGTCTTTTTAATCTGCACATTTTCAGCTCCCCTTTTCTATTCTGCTTTTTGTTCACTGCCAATGACAAACCTGGGCTTTGGGGTGCTCTAATCCCCTTATTAGGTTGCAACTGGATTTTGCTGTGATTTTGGAGGAGTA
>NW_007578670.1:67474-74062 GCF_000690725.1 Stegastes partitus | reverse complement strand
GCCACTGACTCTTTGTCACCTATTGAGTAACCTACCTCCATTTCCAAAACCCAGTCATTCATTCAGTGTATGAAATTACAGTTTGAGAAATACACCTTGCTTTCTTTCCAGGCATTAAATGTGTAGCCTATAAATACCTAAACCCATGACTTTAAAGCTGCAATAATCTTTTTTTTTTTTTTTTTTTACAATGACGATGTCAAAATAAGGTTACCATGTAAAAGGTACGTTGTTTGTAATGTTGACCCTACAGAGAATTATCAGCCAAATATGCCGCTTCTCGCAGCTTTATTAAGCTTTATAGGGAGTTTCATTTGGTTGTTTACCTGTGTACCAATGGTGGTATTTCCACTCGCAGCAGCAGGGTTCCAGAGTAGGCTATTTTTGTTATTAGCGACAAAGGTGAATTATGAATCGTTTTTTAAAAAATGTTTTATTGTCCTTTGTGCTGTTTATTGGTTATATTACATTCTGGTTGTGGTGTTTACCATTCTGACGGTTCTTGTTCCTGCTCCAGCGGTTTCCAGCTGTCACACCGTATTATCCCAGCTCATTTAAGATTTCCGTTGTAAACACTGTTCATGATGTCTGGGCAAAACCTTGCGGGGAATCAGGTCACCTTTAGTTGGGAGAGGGGTCAGCAGATTCATTTGGGAGGAGTAGGCCAGTAGCACCTAGTAATTGTAAATGCACTGCTGACCATTCAGTAATAAACCCAGCAGTAGTCCTTGCAGCTCGCTCCATGTCCATTTCCATGGCCCTGCTGTACTTCTTTCTGCGGTAACAGGCAGCTTATTATTATATGATGGTTTTTCTTTAACATTTGGTACAGCCACAATAAACCGAGATCACTGATAAGAGATCAGTGTGTGTCACAATATTCTCTTTATAACAGCACAAAGCAGAAGCCGAAAAGTTACACTTATTGATGTGGCACAAAAAGACACAGTAAGAAAAAAATCAGATGCACCTAAGTTGTGTTCTTGTGCACCTAAATGAAAGTGTTCAGTGTAGCAGGGCAACTAGTGTAAAAAGTTAGTCTGGAGCTTTGAGCTGACTTTTTCAGTGGAAGTGAACTAAAAATAGTGGACTAATCAACAGTTAAAGAGCAAGATATTTCCCTCAGATGTTAGTTGAGACCTAAAGCAGAACTAAAAGAGAATTCACGAGACTTTGCACCAAAGTGGCCAAAAAACAGTTATTGTAGGCTCAAAGGTGGAGTGGTGGTATTTGCCTAAAGTAATGTGGTTTATCTCACAGCATACAACTTCATGAAGCATATTGTTGTTTCAAAATTGTTGGTAAATTTCATATGATTTAATTTGAAATTAATTTATTTCAGTACAGTTGTAATTTCAGAAATGTTGGATGTCATAAAATGTACAAGTGATCCAACTTATATGATTTTCATGTATTAAAACAAATGGGCACCAGCGGCTAATTAAAATCTTCAAAAAATTCTGTCCACCATTCAGATGCAATGCAAATAATGAAAAATCTTTGGTGTACAGGATTTGTAGTTGAGGAGAACATGCAAAAACACGAGCATGGTCACGGAAGGTTCTCTGTAATGTCCGTCTTTCTGCGTTTTATCTTTTATCTAACAACAATGAGTTTACAAATGTGTCTGGGTCACGTGGTCACTGAGGGACTTAGCACCAGACCCCATCTCCATAAATTACCCGGATGAAGGGGCACATAAACATGGTCGTTAAAACTGTAAATTACTTAAATTGGGGAGGGATGGATAATAGACTGTATGGAGAGGGATAGCGCATTGTAGGTGAGAAACACAAAGAGAAGGAGATGGCAGTAGAACGGGGATGCTAGTGGTGGTTGGTTACACCGATACGCCCACGTGGATCTGTCCAGGGGATTGGGATCAGATACTTCATTTGAGCAAAGCCACGTTACATCAAAGACATTCAAATGAAGTAGTCTTCTATTGCAAATTAAGCTCCAGGGGTGCGCATGTGTGTGTGCGTATGTGTGTGTGCGTGTGTGTGTACAACCGTGTGCTGGAGAGGGGTGAGCAAGTGACAAAGGAGAAAGAAGAAAAAAATCAAGGGATGAAGAGGTTGAAAGAAAGGTGTGTAGGCCTAAGCTCTTTATCCGCATCTAAAAGATCTATAAGAAGTGTACACACTCCATGTCTGTGCACAAATCTCTATAAGATATTGAGCAATGGTAAGCAATGCGTGCTTGTGTGAAGCTATACAGCACTAGGCTTTGATAAGTAGATGTGTGTTTAGCCTTCAACTGAGAAACATTTCCATTCAGACCTACTGTATCTTAACAACATGTATCCTGTGACTGCTGACTGACTACATCACCTTCACTGTGGATTTTTAAAGCATCGCATGTCAGCGCACATGCACGGCTTTAAAGCACCGTGCCTCTGCGCTGACGTAATTGGATCTTCTATTAATTCCGAGTGTGTATTTAAAGTTGAGGAGGTGGGATTGGGGGAAAGGCTTTATGTGGCAAAGTAATTTCCACCTTCCCGCCACTATCTCTCCCACCGCCTCCATAACAGATCAATAAGCTTTTAATTGATCAGCTCTGACTCATGCAAAAAGCCAGTCTTGAGGTTTTGCACAGAGACCACAAGGGCAGCTATATACTCAAGTGTAGCAAGCATAAAAAGCTATTCATAAACTTTTATGAGCAGCAAGAAGCAAATCTTGACATAAAAGGGAGAAATTTCACGTCTTTTTTTACCCAGAACAGCGCCGATGTTGGTCACTTGTGGAGGGTGATAGGATCCCTGCTTTTTATTGGATATTATAACTGTCTCATCCAGGCAAATAGGCTATTTCATTATTAAGCACATTGTTCAGTGGCTTCTCAGTATATTATCATATCCAAGGGAGGCCTTAAGCACGGGGTAATCTGTGAAGGTGCCTCAACATTTTTGCTGAGTGTGTGATACAAAATATGCCTCTACATTTTTTTTATTTTTTATCTCCATGTTCAAAGCAAAATGTCCACTAAATAGGCCAGTAATAAGTCTTTATGGGATGTAGGTACGTGACAGAGAGAAGCTTAATTTTTTTTTTTGCTATAAATGTTTATTTCCTGCCAACAGATTAAAAAATAAATAAGCAAATACAACTGTTTTGACTGGCACCCACCTCTGCTAATACGCTCTAATCTCATGAGAAAACGGCGTCTCCTCGTCACATGTGACAAACGTCCGACTGGCCGGAAACTTCCCGTGTGGCGGTATCTCACGCAGGTAATACCATCCTGTCACAGCTTTACACCTTCAAAGCACCACCACTATCTTGTTTCACCAGAGACAATCGCAGGATTTCAAAGGAGCTGCTGGAACATGTACAGCACGCACACACACACGGCAAATCCTTATATTTCTGACTGGAAGTTAGAGAGGAATTTTAGGTGCTTGAGGAATGCACCTCTGCGGTTTGGACCTGTAGATAAAGCAGCGAAGGAACTAATCTTTTAGTAATTTACACAAAACCTTTTTACCGCCGGCGAGCATCTCCCGGCACGATTAGCAAAAGGATTTATTTTTATATTCACCAGGCTGGGAATTAATATTTAAGTCCCCCTGGTACGAGCATTGTGTCATTTCGAAGCTGATAAGTGTATGGATGTGTCTATGAGATTTCTCTCCACTTGCTAGTGGCATGAAGGAGGTAATCTTCCTCTGTCTTCAGTTTAGACACAGGAATTTATTGTGCCATTTATGAGTTTTTTAATGAAAAGTCCCGTTTTTTTTAAAGAACCATCAGGATAAGGAAGTGTCCTCGCATTTTACTGACCTGTGTGGAGCATTTCACTGCCTCACTGATGCCTTCCTACAGTGGGGGGCGGGAGTTTGTCTTGTAACTCTGTAATCTGCTCAAATAAGCAACATGGTTTTATCAGAAGCTTCTTAGTCATGCATTAAAAGTAAACATGAGCTGCACTCAAAATACTGATTAGATGGAAGGTCATAAACAGGTTAGAGTACCTGTGTTTACTAAAACAGCACCTGAAGATTGCAAATGCTCTCCGTATTGTTCTTGCTCTCCTTGCAAGTCTCTTTTCCATGGTGGATACGCTTCTCATTGATTGGTGGTGAGTCCCCATGACTGGTAACTTCAAGGTTTTTAAAACTTTTGTAGTTAAAAAGACAGAGAAGTCAAATCGCCCAGAGAGATGTGAAAAAATGAGATGATGGAAATTTGCTTCAGGCCTGACACATTTGTATGTGCTGATGACCGCCTGTATTGTTGTCTGTATGTATATGTAGCACAGCATAGATAATTGGACTGACCTCACTTGTAATTCATGAATGTGTTTTCTTACTTTAACACAAGTTGACTACATTAAATTAAGGTTTACTTTAATTTACTGAAAAAAATGTCATTAGGGCCATCCTTGTTTTATAGCCATCATTTCTATGAATGTGAATTGTGATGCTCACCAAAGTTGATGCTGAGATCTGTGCGCACAGGACATTGCGAGATGTGGTCAACAGCCAGAAATTCTGGTAACTGATGGTAAATGCAGGATGTTGCATGCTGCATTATCAGAACTGTAGGGGAACCGGCTGTTTTGAAGACGTAAAGTCAGGTTTTCTACGCCACTGTTACTCAAATTTTGACTTTTCTTTTTCCAATCTGCTTTTCAATTCCCGCATCTTTACATAAGTGCAAAATTTATTGTCTGGAGAACATGCTCAAGTTCTGATAAACCAGAATTCTCCTCTAACTCTCAATCTGTACTACAACAGCAGCCTGAAAATGGCACAAGGATTGAAGGCGGTGGAACAAGAGCTGCTCCGCACCAGCTTTTGTCACTGAGATTCAAGCACAATCTCGTACTGTACTCCTCCATGCCAGGGGCAACTCGTAAAGTGCTTTAAAATAATAAAGGCATTTAAAGTGGCTATTAAAGTCAATGCCGCTTCAGATTAACACATGCGCTCGTGTGTGTGTGTGTGTTTGTGTGTGTGTGTGTGTGTGTGTGTATTTTTGTGCATTTGAAACAGACATGACGCTTCATTTATTAAACACAGTCCCAGTTACCATGTCTGCTGATGCGGTGATTAAAAGCAGCAGCAAGATGAGGCGACATGCACACACACACACACACACACACACACACACACACACACATGCAAAAACAACAGAACTCCCTTTTAATTGAGGCAAAATTAGCATGTTCGCTGCCCCGAATGTATTACATTTAGCTCCCTTTCGTCAGCATGGTGGGTGGGTTATGAACTTTATCATTTATCGTCTTTGTTCATCTCTTCGCTTCTTCCTTTCAGTCTTGATGCGCTGACTTAGAATATAATTGAACTGACCTAAACTGCAGGATGGAGATGTAGGAAGTGCAGACAGGGCGCAGGGGGAGTGGGACGGGTCAGCTCAGACTTAGCACTTTGACACACAGGAAGAATTTCAATGCCAGACACGTTGGCTGATGGCAGCCCAAACAGAGAGGTGGTTAAATTAGACACAAATGCTGCAATAAGTCTGCCAAGACTATTAGCAGTCTCCCTTACCACAGCAGATCTGTTTGTTACACCTTTTTTTTCTACACCTCCCTGTTTTCATCTTTCAGTCTCCTGCCTTTAAGTTCCTCTCTTGCTAGTTCAACCTCCTTGTCTTTAGTAGCAGTTCTTTGTTCCAAGTTGCTGTAAATATGTAGTCTGACACCTCCTCAAGTCTCTCCCCATTTACTTTCTCAATGTCCTTTTCAGGCACCTTTATATTTCTTGCTTCCTTTTCATACCCTTATGAAAGGGCATGAAAGGGCCTTATGTTTCACGCACATATGGATCCATTACATTTACTTTAGTCTGGCAAACAAATAGGGACGTATCGCTTCCCTCCACAAATCACCACACTCAGATTGTGAAGTGACATGGAGAGTAGCGACGTACATGGATCCATTTATGCATGAACATACAAATTTCCTGGCATGAGTGTGTTTCGAGGCAGCCACGTGTAGATTCATGTGAAAATGTGCGAAAGTGAAGTGTGTCTTGTTTTGTAGCCATCATGTAAGTGAGCCCAGGATGTGATGGTGAATGTGCATTTATCTGTACAAAGATGTAAGGACAGGAACAGTGCGATTCCACATCTGGATCAGCAGTTACACACTCCCATGGGCGCAAAGTAACAAGACAAAGAGAGAGATGGAAAGAAAATGAGGGAGGACGATGAAAAGAATGGTACAAAAGAAGAGGGGGCAGATGGATGCATAGTGAATGAATACTTTTCTATATGTCAGTTTGATTTTCTTTGACAAGAAACTGCTTTAAGTGGATTTCAGGATGACAGGTCTTGTGAGTGAAGGATAAAATGAGAGAAGAAGAGACTCTGACAAAAGATTATGCACATATAAATGGAGAAAGCCATTTTAAAGCATCTAAAGCACTTGGAGAGCGTGAGGGAGAATAAATCCATCAGTTTGACAAAGTGCATTAAAGGTGCCATCTTTAGCATTTTTTCATTGTCAATACATTTTTCTTCTTTGGGGCAATTAGGACAAACAGACAAGCTGATTGTAACGGCAGTTGGTAGCTTTTATTTTATTTTGTTGGAGTGTTTGCATTTTAAAGACACT
>NW_007578670.1:6615-66500 GCF_000690725.1 Stegastes partitus | reverse complement strand
GTGATGGAAAACAATGCAATACATTCAATTACAATGGCTAGCACAGTAGTAGGACTGCAACCACCATTATATCAACATGATCAACTGAGGTATATTCATTTAAAAATGTGATCTGTTTTTTTTACAAGCAGAGTACGACGTGCTGTTTTCTCCCCTTATAGAAAACAGAATGTGGTTAACATCACTTGGTTTTTATCTTGGACAAGTCTGACATTAGAGCGCCCCATTTCACCGTTTTTAAAGTAGTTTTTGCTCACATACTGTCTGAGAGCACTACCTGCCTAGCAGCATCTACCACAGCCTGCACTGTGAGGCATCTAGGGAGCATCACTAAATGTATTGTCTGTTGATAAGCAGATGTTCAGTAAGTGAGGTATTTCGCCTGTGCCAAGGTGGGAGGTGCGAACAACAGAGTAAGTTGGTTGCACCAGTGCTACCAGTAAAGAAGGTGGTTTGGTGCCCTGTGTTTAGGGCATAAGTTGTGGGTAGTTAAAATTACCACGCCAATGCTTAGGGCGGTAGACACTGTTGCCAAGCAATGCTCAACATTCGAACCATTGAGGCGAATCAACGCATACAGATTTTAATACAGATATTTTATAATTTCACTCCAGTCCTGGGTGAAAATAGACAAACCTTGTTGACTGTCTCCTACCAAACATTTTGTCATCCAGACTCATTGTTTATTTTTCTGCTTTTGTTTTTTCTTACTGTCAAGTATTAATAGCATTACAACACTATGTTGCCTCACAGTCTCCCTTTTGTTTACATCTGCTGCCCCATGAGATCCCTTAAGGTGGCACACTACTCCCTGATTACTTCCTCTGGCGTGGTAATATCATTGTGTAGTGTATAATGTGCCACTATTTTCCAAATCTTGTAGTTTGTGCATGTCTGAGATGAGAGAGAAGAACATCTGTGAAGTTTCTCCTCATGTGCACGATAGAACCAATCTCAAAATGTATTCCTGCAGTCCTAATCCAGCATTAGTGACTAATAAACATAGCAGGGCACTAAGCTCCTAAAGAGCCATGTGCAAACTGAAACAAAGCTAAATGGAGTAAATATTGGACATACAATCATCAGATGGCCAGATTTTTGTGTTGATCTGTGTCTACTGGATATGGATGGTAAATGGGAAACACTTTAAAAACATGCCAACCTTTATAAGATGGTAACATGTCAGTGTTGTGCTCATGCTTGTTCTGCTGCTCCTAGGTGGCCAAAAATGTAATTATCGCTACTTTAAAATGCTACTCATAGCATTTTCCCCCCCCTTTTTTTTTATGATATCATCGTTCTGAGTGACAGTGTACTATGTGTGTAATTTAATTTTATGCTTTCACTATATGTGCACTATCTGTCCCAAAAATCTATATTGACTTATAAATAACCCAGGTCCGCAGCTAACTACTCGTAGCCAAAACAGTGTGGACACCACAGCTCCGCGTCTCCCATGCGGCGGCTGCAGCCAGTAAATGGGCCCTCACTGTGCGTCGGCTCGTTGTGTGCCCAATTTGACAAAAAAAAAAACCCTGTCAAACCCCTGCCCCTCTCTTCCAAAGGTCACAAGCACTTCAATGGGGAACCCCTATTCAGCCAGCAGTGGGGATATAAGGGAAAGTAAATTCCAGTGAGTCGGCTTCCTGCCTTCTCCTCCGCTGTTTGAGCTGTATTCAGAAGCTTCTCGGGAGGATATAACGATCTAGAAATCAAGCCTGGCACATGAGTCATACCACCAGCCGAACCCCCCGCCCACCGTCCCCCCTCCTTTTTTTTTTCTTTTTGAGCAAACAAAGGTATTTTGCTTTTCATCTCAGCCAACATTAGGGAATAAAGAAGAAGAGTAAGGGAAGGAGAGGATTTGTAAGTCAGACACCAAGGAGGGCATGTGGTAGATTTTGAGAAAGAGGAGAGGGTATTTTACATGATGAGGTTATGGAAAGCAGGTACCACTCTTTCTTTTCCACTGAGCTGATGTGCTATAGCGTTTACAGTGCATGTGGGGATATATCAGGGGTGATGGCTTCATAGACTTGTGATTTAAATGTGTGTAAGACCAAAACCACGGTGCATATCAGACTTGCTTTAATCCAACAGTGCCAAAGTTGCAGATAATTAGTAACATCGCTGACTAACTCACTTTGAATTTAGTCTCATAAATATGGCCGTGGACATCAGCAGACTTTGCAGTGTTTACATGCAGATCTATACATTTCTTCTCGTTTTCACACTGTGTTCATGTGGGCTTCGTACAGATCCCACGCTGCATCATCACACTGTGTTCTGCACTCCCTCATAAAGTGCAAGCCTTCAGTCCTGCTGTGTGACTCCAGTTAGAGATTTTAGATGCACTGCGCAGCCTTCAAGTTGATTGATCCACTAGTCTCTTGTAGGCCTTGGTCCAAACAGTGGGATGAGAAGATGGGAAGAATTCATCAGCAGGAATCTAATTATTGCAAGTTCTGCTTTATTTACTTTTGCATCCAATCCCTTGGTGTGTTTTTGGACGTTTTAAGGTTTATTTGTTCATAAATTTGTAAAATATATTCGTGACTCACTGTCATTAACTCAGGCTAATTGCAGCCCATTAGCTTCACAGGAGACTTTCCTTTTATTTTGGAAAACTAGGGAGGCAGTTTTGCAAGAATGTTAAGCTCAGCATCTTAACTTTCCCTAAAATGCAAAAGTAACACAACTTTAATTAGGAAAAGTAGTGTGTGAACATTTTATAGAGTTGCTCTTGTTGTAGGAGGCACTTATTAAAGATTGGAGAAAAGTCCTAACCTGGGCATTGATTTGTGTATTGAGCCAAGTGTAACAATTTCATTAGTAGGAACAGATACAGTGGCATGTAATACTTGAAAGAAGACAGTTCCCAGAATCTGCTTCAGCCTGCACTGCAAATAGATTTGTGCGTTAAAGCAGCACATTTGAAAATCTGAAAAATGCCCTAATACACAGTGTTGAAAAGGCTTTGTGCGTTAAAGCTGTGCATCTCTGAGCTGAGCATGTGCTGTTTGTTGCGCTGTGTCTGTCTGTGTCTTCACAAGTGTTAAATACACCCAACTACATCAGCAGACCATTTTCTGCCTCTGTATCTCTCAGTAACCCTCCCCACCCTCCTGTCAGAAGATTGGACCGCACAAGCTTCACCCACAGCGTTTGTCTGGTGTCACTGGTTTTCTCTTTCCCCCTGCTTCCGTTCTATCGCTCTCTTCTTTCTTGTTTGTTTTGTTTGTGTCCCTCTCCTCTCTTTCTCCTCTTTTCCAATAAGAACAATAGGTTATGGAACGCATTTTCCTGCGGCATTACTCACAGGCACCAGCCGCCACATGCCATTAGGCTCAGCCGAGGGAGAGGACCGTTCAGCGACAGTGTTGGGGCATATCGTGCCTGCCATCTAGTGGCGTGGAGACAGAACTGAGAGCACAGAGAGAGAGAGGGAGGGAAAGAGAGAGAAAGAGAGACGAGATTGGTGTTCATGAGCTGGGTTCTAGATGGCAAATCTCCATCCAATTTGTTGAAAGCAGAGCAGAATACTTGTTTGTCAAGTTGTTGTTTTTTTTCCAGCTGAACAGGTATGATTGAATCCAGCCCCAGTTCGTGCCGTTGTCATGTCAGGCTCCATTCAGAAACATGGTAGTGCAACATGGCTTTTCTTATTACCAATTATGTAAAAAATAATCTTTAATAGGGTGCAAATCCAGCAAGCCATTTAGAACTCTTTCTCTCTCTCTTTTTTTGTTCTGTTTTATTTGGAATATGTTTTTCCAAAAATTTAAAACACACTCCAATAAGTGACAAGCAATATACATAAATTATCTGACATTTGAATGGCATTAAAGGCACCTTGGGGGTTTCTAAACACAAAACACTGGTGTCTCCTAAGGTCTTAGAGTTCATTAAGTGCAATTTCCCTGCCACATATCACAAAATATCTTTAACAAGTTGACAGTTGATGATCAATACCATTGATTCAATGATTACTTTGCCATGAACCAGGATCCCTTATAACCTCATAGTCAAGCCCATACTGGTGCAGAAACCTCCTGCTAGCTGTTTGCCTTAGCTGTAAACCGCATGTTGCTTTTTGTGTATGAAATGAATTAAAATTTTGCATCTGCAGAGATAGGAGATGCACAATTGACAGTGGGTCATTTGGTAGAAGCAAAGGCTCCAGAAAAAGAGTGATACAGGCTCTGTCACGAGAACCACTACATATAGTATGTGGCAGCTCCTGTGGTTACGCATTGTGGCCACTCCCTGACCAGTGACATTGAATCAAGTCTGTAGTTACAATACCTGATGAAAAACACCTGCTTTAACGTCACCATTTTGGGTGATACTAATTGTAATGTTATACTTATATATGAGCTCGCCGTTACCTTGTGTTATAAAGACAATACCCTACAAAGTTTTCTGTTTTGAAATAAACTTTCCGTTGATCAGTAAATTGTTAGTGACATTGCATTCGAGCTGGATATTATTCACAGTAATTTTGTCCCCAGATGAATGTGGTTTTAATGGGGCTTGTCATGGCAACATTAACCGCTTGAGTGTTGTTTTGTTGCTGCCGAGTTCACACATTAATGTTACACCAGAGAATTTGCTAGCAGCTTCTGAATGTGTTTCGCTTTGTCTAGTACACAGCTTCTAGTGTAAATGTAAGAATAGGTGTGATTCATACAGGCTAATCGTCTGAGCCACGTCTGCCCTGGTTTCGCGTGAGATGTGACGTGTGTGGTGTCATCACAGTTTCAGGGGGTCACACTGATGCCTCCTACAGCCAAACAGTCCCATTAGTGTCACTGCAGCCTTCAATGTATTTTGACTACCTTGACTGTCTTGAACTTGATGTATGTTTCAGAGGCCTGGTATTGTTCACAAAATGCAGCGTTCTATGAAATGTAAGCAAAGATTTACATTTTAAATTGCAAAACTGTAGGTAAACATGAAACCTTATGTAACTACCAGGCAACTTGCATGATAAAATAAATTCAAAAGAGGGCTTATTATTTAAGTCCGTTGTACAACCCAACATGGGTAAAACAACCCCTTTTCTCTCACTGTATAATTGCTCTCTGACTTTATTAGTAGCTTTGTATTTTCTGTAAATATAGCCAAATTCACAGCCGTTGTTTTCATCTAGTGTATGGTGAGTTTTTTGGGATTATGTTGCAGTTTTAAAATCAAGATTTTAGCAGTGCAGAGCAATAGCTTGGAACAGACTAGTGGTTAACACATAGTCTTATTGAGCCTTGTTTCAGTCCCCATTTCATACTTGTTCTATTGTCTGACAACAGAAACAGTAAAGTATTAAGAAGAGAACAGATTGAGAATTCAGCAGCATTGAAACGCAGTATGTGTGCACAGAGACAAGGAGAGAAGCGGACAGATGTAAAGTGCCACCGTGCAGAATAATATCTGTGTTTTCTCTTCTGTGGTATGTGTCTTAATCTCTGCACAGTTTACAAACCTTCTTTACACTGAACTGTGTCAAGTTTATTGTCTAGGACTGTCTAGGACCACGGACTGGCAGCAAATATGTCAGACAATGTGACAGCAATTACGTGGTGATTCTAACGCAAACGTAGGAGAAATTGCTGTTTAAATAAACAAAGTACACATGCATCGGTACACTTTTTTTTTTATCGATTTGGCTGACTAATCATGGCAGCTCTGGTATTCTCGTCTGTGTAACATTTTCCTTTACATTTCCCTCTTTGCTTTGTTTGCAAGCCTCTCGTTCCCAGTTCCCTGCTAGGTTGGATGTTACGCCCTCTCTCGTCTCACAACTGTATTTTCAACACTCTTCATGTAGCAAATTTTTAAACAACTGACATGTTTGGGTTTCCACTGTTTGGCACCCAGTACCAGTCAGGGTTGAGGTGCAACATTAGCTTGCAGCAAATTTGAGTTGCTCTGCATTTCAGGCTTTACCTTTTCAGCATGTGTAGAGACAAATATGCACTCGCAGTTTAATCATTCTGAGATTGTCATTCTGAGATTGTGTCTCAGAAATGTTTTATTTGTTCATAAATATGCAGCGAGCCAAACAGGAGGATCAGTGAGTTACCTCTTCAATCCTCCTCCCCACTGCTGGATTCAAAATCAACACAGTTAATGTTTCTGCGTATGCGAAATCCTAAATGAAAAGCTCGAAGAGTGAATGTGAGCAGGTAAGACAGAGAAAATGGGTGTTAATGTCAGTTGATAATAATAATAAAAAAAAAAGAAGCAGTATAGCACCCCTTGGAGGATGAGTGTTGTAGGGTATGGAGGAGGGGGGTGGGGGGGCAGACTTCTCAACCCCTTTTCTTGTTAATCTGATGGGGAGAACAATCCACGAGTGAGCAGCAGGCAGCCAGCAGACAGTGGGTGAGCTTTCTCTATCTCCCTCTTGTTTGGCGCCCATATCTCTTTCCCTCCCCTCCATTCCCCTCTCTCCACTTCTGCCCCTTCTCCCTCTATCTCTTTCTTTTGCGTTGCCTCTCTCCCCTTTCCATCTCCTCTCCCGCTCCTGCCGTCTCCTCTGATAAATCTCTCACCCACTGCTTTTCGCCGCCTCTGTCTCTCCCCATCTTTCTTCTTCCCCTCTTGGCCGCTCCCGTCTTGCCTGTATCTATTGCTTCATCTCCCGCTTCTTTTGTTTCATCTTCTCTTCTCCCTTCTCTTCTTTTTGCTTTCCTTCTCTTCCCAGTTGACATCCTCACTCCTTCGCTCACTTCCTCTTTTCCTCTCTTTCGCACTCAGTCTCCGCCTGCAGGACTATTCAGTAGATTAAGTTCAGCGGTGGCGGCAGTGTTGCTGATTCAGCCATATTCTTTCAAATGACCCAAATCCTCAGTCTGGAGAAACCTCATACGCACACTGATTGCATTTTTCTCCCTCTGTCTGTCTCCCCTTCTTTTCATGCACGCAAGCATACACAAATACACACTTCTTATTGATCTGTGAGAGTTAGCCTCTTCCTTTTTTCCCCCCAAAATCCTTACTCTGTCTCTGTGTAAGTGCGTATGTGTGCGTATGTGTGTGTGTAAGTGTGTGCGTATGTGTGTGTTTGCTCTCTCTCTCTACAGTTGTTATATCAATATCGGTAGCAAACCTGGAGGCTTATTTCAGGACTATTTTTCCTCACCGTCTACAATCTTCTTTGTTTCTCCTGATCACAGTCGAGCTGGGTTGGCATGTTCATGAAGATAAGGCCCAATTTTTCCCTCTTCAGCCGCAACGTCAAAGCTGCTTGATGGAGAATGTCTTCACAGCCGTGTCTACAAATGAGTTTTGAATACCGCACATTGAATGTCACTTGCAAATTGACGCCCTGACTACATACATTTTCGCTTTCTTTGATACACCCCATATTTTGCTTTTGTTCTGTCAAGAACATGGCACTTTTATTGGCAAGACTTGAAAGGAAACAACAAACTAAATCAAAATTTGCATACATTATTCCCATGATGTGAGACAGCTCGTTGTGAATGTTGGAACAAGAAGTTTTGCAAAAAGTTTGCAAGCTAAATAAACAAGGTGTCATTGACAAATTTTAATTCTCCTCCACTGATAACGAACGAGCAGGATTGTTTAATTTGATTCAGTTTAATTTGGGAGGCTCTGTGTTCGCTTGTTGTTGCAGCTCTGTCAAGCTGTTCTTTGACACAGGCTAACCTGCTCATGTGAAGCAGGTATAGTCACCGTATTTAAAATCCATATTGATTTAGATCTGATTTTTAGTATGTTATTCGTAGTGTGAATCAGGTTCAAACTAAACAATGAACAATCGTTTTTTTAGGTGTGTTGTTGATAGACACATTTCTTAGCAATTCAAGGCTGGATGACTTAAAGGAGCTGAGGGAGCTTCTTTTCTAACCATTATTTTTATTATTGAAGAAAAAATCTGCTTTTGGTTGAACTGGTAGGCATGCCACAAATGAATGAATGAATTTGACACATATTGACTAAAAGCTGTCACAGGGCATTAGGGTTGACAATAAAAGGTATAACCAACACTCTGGTTATCCTTTAGCCCTCAAAAAAAAACCCCAAAAAACTACAGTAATGTGTAGCACTGAGAAAAACTTAGTATATAGCATTATCTACTGAGCAGAAAATGTCGTTTTCCAGCTGTAATCGTTAAGGTTTTTCTTAAAATGCTGCCTTCACATTGCCTAAATGAACACAGGAGATTCTCTTAAAAAACGCATGCATGTAATGTAGTCAATGTACCAGCCTCACTGTTTCCTGTTTAATTCTAAAATCACATATTTGTTCAACTAAACAGTCTTTGCTGCTGCTTCACATTAGAAGCATTCAGCTACAAAAACACGAGTTGGCCTTTAATCTGAAGCAGTCTATTCGGCTGCATTGTAAACAGAAACACTAGTTGCTCTTGCGTTTTATGTCTGACAAAGTATCGGCTTAAGGAGTCTTCAATGTACTATTAAACCATGCTTGCTGTTACCACGGTAACCATCGGTGTCGCTAAATCAACCGTGACTGAAATTTTATGGGTTATAACTTTAAAACCCTCCCTACACACATTTAATGGTGGAGCGTATCACTTGCACAGTCTGTATTTCCAGGCTGCATCCAAATTCAGTTTCTTTTCCTAAATTTGAATGTTGCCTGTTTATGGGCTGAAAAAATCTTCTGTAATTCTGTAAATTCTTGTATTTACCAGGGTGAGTGAACATACACATTCCTGTTATCAAAGTTACTCTTTCGGCAGCAGTTCTCCTCGTACATGTCTTCATGCACCCAAATTCAAATCCCAAGAGAATATGGACAAAGTTACACATGAGCAGAAAACAGCAGGCAATAGCAGCAGGATGGAGCAGAAGTGATGCCACATGTTTACAAGAGCAACCACTTGTCCTTGCTTTGAACAAGTCTCATCATCAAGAATCACCACCTGTTCCATCCTCTTCAGTTACTGGATGAAGATTAGCTTAAAACCCTGAGATGCAGACTAATCTAAATTATCTATATATATATTTGATTCTGGAGTCTGGCTCACTCTGCCTCTCCGTCAGCCCAGCGTGGGCCTCACGCTCAGATCCAGTTTGATAGCAGAGCGTTGAGGTATATAGATGCTCGCAGCAGGGTTATCGGGCTGGAAAACAATAGTTTAACAAAGTCTGCCCGTTTTACGCACACATGCAGACTTGTTTGCAATGACATGCTATTAAAAAAAGAAAAGAAAAAAAAAAAAAAGTCCATGCTCTAATGCACATGCCAATACACAAACACGTGGGTGTCCCAGCTCCAGCTTGATTCAGGGTCTTTTGTTGGTATTTTGATTGGCCAGAGGGGCTCCCTGTGTCTACGCCATGCTCCATGGGACAGGAGGCTGTAATGTGGCAGAACATAATTCCTTTAAGAAGAAAACAAAAACAATGTTTGATCTCCCGAAGCCTCAAGCTGAAGATCTTCAACTTTTCCTACGGTTCATTCAACTCAGTTTTTTTCCATTTTTCGTTGGCCGTGTAGATCGAAACGAATCCGATGGAGGGTTTTTTTCCTCGGCACATAAATGTCGTTTTTCCTCTTGTGTGATATACTATCTGGGTTATTACCAAGCGTGTAGGTGTTAAAATGGAGAGGAATATAAAAGAGAGAAGCGACAATGAAAAAGGCAGAACGAGAGGGAAGAAGAGACAGACGAGGAGTGTGTGAAAGTGGCAGAGGGGCGCGGGAAGCTGGGGTGAAAAATATGAAGGCTCCGGCTGTCCCAAATTCAATCAAGCAAACGTCGAGGAACATTCTGAGCCTTTTTGATCAATTAATCTAGCAGATGGCACGAGCGCAGTCAAGAGAGATAATGCTGAATGAGTGAGCAGGAGAGGAGAGAAGCAGGTGGAAGGTGTGAAAGTTCTTCCTTTCATGTGAAAGCTATGATTCTTTACTTTGAAAAGCAGCAACTGATAAGACGGAAAGAAAAGTGTCATGTGAAAGACAGACAGTTAAGAGCAGTGTGTGTTTTTGTGCACGCATATGCCTGTTCGCTTCGTGTTCCTATAGCACACGTGTGCTTGTGTTCTGTGTGTGTTTGTGTGTCTGTCATGAAGCAAAGCAGCAGATTGATAAAGAAAAGGCAGCTGAGGAGCTTAGCTGGCGGCCACAGATAGAGAGCTAACATCCAGTGATAATCAAAGGAAGACGAAGCTAAATTCTGTCTCTCTTGCAGAAGCTACCTGCTGGGCAGAGTCTGCCCTCCCTTACCCCCCTCCCTTCACTCTCGCTGTCTCTCCTCTGAGCCGCTGTGTGCTATGTAGATTTTAGATGTGGAAGTGGTTTGAATATGGCTGCTTTATACTATCATTTGAGTGGGCTAAAGAGGCCCTTTAAACAGAGAATAGAGAAGGAGACAATACAGTCAATGACAATGAGGGAGTGGTAAAGGCAAAGCTGCACGCCAGAGATGTAGCAGTACCTTCACCTGCCATAGCAAGAGTAGAGGGTATGTTATTGAGAATCCGGGAAACACCTCAAACATTCACCTCTCTCACTTGTCTTTCAACACTTAACTTTTTTAGCAGACACCTTGACTCGAGAGTGGAACCAATCAGGGTCAGGCTGACTGCAAGTCTACCTTAATTTACACCCTGTGCATAAGTAGAGACAAAATCAAAACAAAAACAAAGGCAAAAGGCGCTGCCAGGTTGTGGATTAACCACAGGCTGTTTTATCTCCGAAATAAATTGCCTTGTAGACAAAAGAACTAATTCGCGGGGTTAGAAAAACAAGAAGAACTCGATGAGGAGCATTCTCCCTGCACGTCAGCTCTCTCTCCCGCCGACGCAGCGTCTCTAATCGATGAATATTGAGTGGCTCCCGCCACCAGCATTTTAAAGGGAGGGAGCACCCACCATCGTTCATATCTCATATTGATATTTTCTTGCCCTATTTTTTTTCTCGCTACTCTTCCTTCCTTCATGCTCCTGAAGCCTCAGTCAGCAGCGTTAAAAGTTTCTCTGCTCTAATAACTGTGTTCTTTCCAGCTGTAATGACTGTAGGTGTTTTGCTCAGTTTATTTTTTTTTCCACTTTGCTTTTTTCCTAATGAAAAGGTTGCAGAGAGCCATGTTCCTCACTGTTATTTACTTTGCCTGCATTTCTTTTTCGTCATGTTTGACATTCACAGCTCAGTGGCGCAACAAGCCTGAAGCACGACAACATAGGCATGTTTCTGAAGGGAAATTTTTTTTTAAGGTGTACCTGTTGCAATTACATGACACACATTTACACACCATAGCACACGTGCAGACCACACACACAATCCAGCGCCACTGAGCTGAACCAGATAGAGCATGTACCACTGGTTAATAGCCCAATTTATTCTGAGAATATTACTTATTAATTTGCATAATGATTCAGATGATTCAGACATTTGTTAGAGGCGGAGTACCGTGATTGATGGAAATTTAATTATGACACCTCTTAGTTATTAAACGGTAATCAGGCTAAGCCACTTATCTTTAATACTTACCTTTAGCACACAAGGGCTGGAAGAAATTAATGGCAGTCACCGGCCTCAAACTCAAATCATTTCTTTCTCGTACCTTATCACGCCTTCGACAGAACACTGGTTTCAAATTTGGCCACAACACGAGGATTCAGGCTAATCAAAGACAGCGCTCGTTATAATTCTGTTTCGCGAGTATCTGTTATATTTGTGCATCTTGCTTTCATAGGCTTTTGCTTTTCTATGCAGGCTAAGAAGTCTGAGAAAAATGCTAATGGAGATGTAGAGAGTGCCGCTGTATTCTTTAACCTATTGTACTATGTTGAGGACTGTTTCTAGACAGGCTCTGTTTAAAATGGAGACTTACTGTTGTGTACTTTGGCTTGTTTAAGAGGAGGAGTAGGCTCCCACCGAAACATAAATTGCTTGTGACAAATCACAGTTGAGCTGCGGAGGCATTTATCTGCCTGTGCTCAGTTAAACATGCTGGTTGTGATATGGATACCACATCAGGACTTCAAAATGTAAGCAACCAGAGATAAAATGGCAGCGACTCAAAGATGCAGCAGCAGCTTTGAGCACTGAACTGAAAGTAATTATGCAGTAATACCATTGAAAATGTCACACATCTCCCTGTTTACATTCTTTCAAGGAGCTGTAGTGAAAGAGCTATCATTTGCGAGGAGTGAAAAAGCAGCAGTCCTGAAGCACAATAGAAAGAAGCAGACCTTTATGCAACAGAGTAAGCATAGCTTTTTATTCCGGTGACAAGAAGGTCTTACTGTGCATTTACTCTGCTGAACCCAACTTTTCCCATTCTTCTTATAATTCTCCCTTTTACCGTCTTCGCAGCTATTTCTCAGGGTGTCTGCTGGAGTTTCCCCTTTGAAACAGCATAAGCACATCCTGAATTGGTCCCACTCGATCATTACTCATTGTGTCAGTGTCTGCAGACGCCCGTTTGTTATTTATGAATGTTCAGAGCACATCCGGACATCAGCCTATTAGCAATGAATAGGTAAACCTGCTACACCTGTGGATACTGTGATACCGTAGCCACCGCATATATTTGTTTATAATTGGCTACAAGGTGACAATTTAGGTCACATAGCGGCGCACGTTATAGAAAGTTCCGCTCATCACCTTTATCCACTGTTCTAAATCAGCGTGTACAGTATATGAAACTGCAGGTAACCATAGCAACAATGCTTCTGCTTCATGGTATATCACCAGTTAACTGTCACCATGTAAAATTAACGGCTTTACAGCTTATTTTGTATGTGGCAGCCCTGGCTCCTTTAAATGACATTTATGTAGTGGCTGTAAATACATTTTCAGAAATAATAGCAGTTTACTAACATAATGAGAACATTTTTATTTTTTCAAAACACATTTGCTAAGTCTGTAAACTCCTCACTGACAACACTTTTAATGTGTTTTTCGAGCAACATATTCTGGTATCAAAAGCAGAGTTAACCTTTATGGGAGTGTTTAGGCAACTCAATGCACTTGGTTCAGTCTTTTCTTCTAACTTTATATAAGGTGTTTTAGTGTCCTGAACCCAGCCACACGCACAGGGTGCAAACCTTTCTCCCCTGTGTGGAACTTTGTACACCCACCATCCACCCTGACCTCCTCACCTTAACTTTCACGCAGCACAAGAACAAATTTGAACACTGTGTAGACTGGAAGAAAATGTGCCTTTTCTCGAGGTTTTTTGTGTGGAATTGGGATCAGTGATGCTCCAACATGTCCTCAGATAGAAATAACAGACTACATTTTCCCTGCTGAATACATCACTGCCTACACCTTGCCTTATTTTCATATGTCAGGGCCCCCGTTCTGAGTTTGTCACCCTCATATTATCCCTTTAAACCCCTTTAGTACAAGAAAGTTACGCTAAGGCAGGTGTTTTGCATTTTGTTGAACAAAGACTGAGCCATCCTACATAATATTAAACTAATCACTTGCAAATTACATAAAATTATGCAATGCATTGAATGCATTAAATGCAAGGAAAGAAAAAAAACCAGAGGACACAAAATGGCAACTAGTATGTCATAATGGCAAATCTACTCTCTCACTTAAACGGGGAGAAAATGGAAGGCACACTAATTCAAAGTGGGATCACAAGGACACCAAGGCATGCGTTAGGTCAGATCTTAACACCCTAAAATGGACAAAAACTTGGACAATAAGATAAGGAAAAGCACATTCATGCACATAAGAGAAACAAGATACTACCGAGCAGAGAGATTTGGATGCAGGCATGGATACAGTAACTGGAGCATCTATATCCACTGCCAGTACAATTATGCGAGGCCGAAAAAAGATAAGCAAGCCAACATGCACGCACCAAAACCCACTCTGAACAAATACATCCAGCTACATGTATCCTCACACAGACAGCAGCAGAGTGTGCAGACGCAGTATCCAGGAGGCAGCCCTTACTGGGCTCCCAACAGTAGGTTTTTACATTAATGCTGTATGAGCTGAGGTAGGAGAAGAAACTGTAAAACTCCCCTGCCAGGAAGTGAAAATAGATAAATTGTGAGTTTGGATTTTAAGGCTTCCACAGAATTTGCTTTCCTAATCACACGAGGGAGAGTCGATTCCAGAGATGGAGAGCTCGGCTGGAAAACACTCCGCTGCCTGCTGATTTTTGCCAGAATCGGTAGGGTAACCAGCAGACTGCAATCTGAGGGCACATGAGGATACAAAAGCAACACTGAGGTCAGACAGTATGATGGTGTAAGCCCATGTAATGACTTCTGTGTTAACACAAGAACTTAAAAGTCATGTGTATGCCAGAGCTGGGAGCTCAGCCTCTGCTATGTTTAACAAAACTGGATTTTTATTTTTATTTTATGTGCAACAGTGTAAAGGTTTCTTACATTTTTAATGCGATAGTGAAATGAGAGCACAAGTGTGTCGTTAATATTTTAACAGTGACGTTCAGAAAGCCCCTTATTTAAATATCTTTGACACAAGCTAACTTTGTACTTTCCTCCTCCATGTAGAGTTTCAGGAGTCTTTTTTTTTCCTTTAAAAGATAAACAACATTTTGCCGCATTTCACTGCTTGTCTCCAAGTCAAATTTAAAATTAAAAAGCAATTAGACAGACCGCTCCAAAAAAAACACACAAAACACCCTTCATCCAACTTTCAGTGCCGTTAAAACAAAAAGCTGTAGCAGGTAAGATTAGCAAGGCTCACCAAGAATGTATCCCTGTGAATGTAATCAGGCACGATAATGGGAGCTGTTGTCTGCTGCTGCAGCTGTTTGTGGGAGTCTGTCCTTTTAAAAATACTTGTAGCTATCATACAGGATCCATGCATGTGGAGTTAACTGTATTAACTATTTAGCATTATGAAGTCCAGATTTGACAAATTTCCCTCTGTACTAACTGTTTACAATTTAGACAGCTGAACTGTCACACAGATTCAGAGGTTATATTCTACAATGGAATTATTTGTTAGATTCTTAGCTGGACTTCTACGCTCCATCAGAGCCATCAGGGCATTTGTGTCGTAGTGTTTGTTGGCTGCCAAGCATTACAGTACACGTCAAAATATAACACAGCTGCAGGCATACCCATGTCTTCTTAAATACACTATAAAATTTTAATAAATAATAGTGTATATAAGGTGCTTGACAGTAAATATTTTAATTTCTTTACATGCTTTACATTATTAGGAAAGTGACCTTGCGGGTAGCCTGGGTGTGACATAGGAGCATTGTGCCGTTGTTGTTGGAAAGTAAGCAACTCTGTTGTGTGTGAGAAGCAACGGTACCAGGACACAGCCATAGTCACTGTGAAAGGCATGCCAACAGAGGTTGTCAAGTTACTGCAATCATTCGTAAAGTGTGTAAATGGGCCCAAATGTCAGTATAACGATTACTAAATGTTGTGTGCCATATTTGCTGCCACAGGAAGGGAACGAAGGCGCAGTTCATAACATTTTGACAGTTTCTCGCTTCCTCTCCTCATCATTGAAGAGCTGGTCTTGTATTTTGCTCAATCTGCCTGCCCATTGCAAGACATTACACAAAGCGGAACCCAGTGGGCGTTGTAGTAATATCTAAGGCAAACTACGAAATGGAAATTATACAAAGTTTTTTGTAAAATGTAAATAAACATTATATGGACAGGATTTGTTTGATCTTTTGAAGATTACAAATTCCACTAATGAACAGGTCAGCACTACAGAATGTATTTTTGGGGTCGATTGGTTACTGTGGTGTTATTTTATTGTGGGACTCGGTATTAAACTGGTGGTCGGTTGGCTGAAGTTCCTGAATCGCAACCGAGGTGGCAAGAGCAATGTCAGAATGACAACAAATAAGAGAGTAATACCCAGGTTGGAGGAAAAAGGCTGAATTTTCTACAGTTTTTCCACATCTAAGCATCCCCAGACACAGAGAAGATTGTCTTTGCTAGGTCTTTTTACATTTTCTGTCGTCCATTAAAGCATGATATTCTTTCTGGATCCATCTGCTACTCACATTTATTACATTTTCCTCATTCTACTTTTTGTGTCTCTTTTTTTTTTTTTTTCTCTTCATGTGAGAATCTGTTTTCTGTCCTCAGACACCCAAAAAGTGCGTCCCAGCAACTAATTTTCACTGTGCTTATTTACACCACGCCTTGTTTCCCTGCTATCTGACAGCAGCTGTTCAGAGTAAACATCGACATGTCAGCTACCCCACTATTTCACCCTACTGTAATTATATGTATCAGTTTCTGGGCAGAGAAATAACTACACAGCACTCCCCGCTCCTCAGAAAATAGTGACAGCGCTCCCTCCTTCCTGGAGTGGAGAGTCTACTGAGATGTGGAAGTTAACGTACAGTATACTGCTGATTTAGGTGTGGAGAGGATATCTACGCTGTAAGTGACAGGCCTCAGATGTAATAGAGGTAGTAATGTTTGTTTTTTTTTTGTCCTGCTGGCTCGCTTGTTTTCCTTCTTTTTTTTTTGCATTTCTTAGTTATGTCTCTACGCTCTTACATCATCTCGCTTGTTGTTCTCTTGCAATCTGTACCCTTCAGACACCAAAAATTGGAATAACCATGAGCTCCAGTCGAGACACAGATAAGGGACCAATTCAAGGAAAAGTGTCACTTTGGCAACAGAATATTTATACGAGTTTGTGGAACTTTTCTTATTTGTTTTTTTGAGCTCTGCCTGGGATGGCCGTAACAATAATACTCAGCTAGTGACCCTTGCCGTGTACAAAAACCCCTGCTTTTGTTTTGTTTCTCGCCTCATTAATTACATTTTTTTTCCCCTTAATTTGTTGTTCATTGTTCAGAATAGTCAGTTATTGTGGTTCTTCTTTCTCTGTAGTCCAGGCTGTGTGCATTCTGTATACAATATACTTAGTGTGATGTTGCATACCTCAGAATTCCAGGGTGATGGCTTCTGTTATTTGCATTCACATCATGCGCCATTGCATAGTCGACATTCTTAATGCCAATAGTAGTCTTGCATTCTGCAATCCTCAATAGAAGGGCAACAGATTGCCTCATCACCTAAAGAAGGAAAATAAACAAACTTTTCCACAGCGAGAACTCTTGCCTGATATTGTGTCGGCTCCCCTCGTCCCACAGATGATTGGATTAAGATCTACACAATCTGGAGGCCAAATCAACACCGTTATCCTCAAACCATCCTTAACAATGTTTGCAGTGTGGCACGTTGTACTATCCTGCTGAAAAAGGCCTCTGCTACCGGGAAATACAATTTCCATTAAGCGTTTTACGTGGTCTGCAATAGTTTGTAGGAAGGTGGTACGAGTCAAGGCAACATCTGCATGAATGCCAGAGACCCAGCACAACCTTGCCCACAGCATCACGCTGCCTCCGCCGGCCTGCCTTCTTCCCATAGTGCATCCTGCTGCCATTTCTTCCCTTGGTACACCACGCACCCAGCCGCTCACATGATGTAAAAGAAAATGTGATTTATCAGAGCAGGCCACCTTCTTTAATTGCTTCATGGTCCTGTTCTGACCCTCAAATGCCCATTGTAGGTGGTAGACAGGGGTCAGCATGGACTCTCTGACTGATCTGTGGCTGTGCTGCCCCATACACAGCAAACTGCAATTCTCTGTGTGTTTTGACACCTTTCTGTCATAGACAGCATGAAGGTTTTCAGCAATTTGTGCTTCAGTTGCTCTGCTGTAGGATCAAATCAGTGAGCCTTGGTCACTCATAACCCTGTCACCAGTTCATCATTTGTCCTTCCTTAAATTACTTTTTGTAGGTGCTAACCATTGCATATCAGGAACACCCCACAAGACTGCTGTTTTGGAGATGCTCTGACTAGGTCACCCGGCCGTCTGAATAGGCCCTGTCAAAGTCCCTCAGATTCTTACACTTTCGCATTTTTTCTTGCTTCCATCCACTTCAGGAAGTGAGTGTTCACTCGCTGCCGAACACATCCCATCCTTTGGCAGGTGCCATTGTAACAAGATAATCAATGTTAGTCACTTCACCTGTCAGTGGTTTTAATGATGTGGTTGATTGGTATATTTATTTGTGTCGCAGCAAGATGGCAACGGGTAGACGAGAACACCGCCCAGAGCCTGTCGATCCCATGAAAGTCAGCTGTTGGCAAGACGGAGGCGTTCTACGCAACCACTGCATCTTACTGCCCTGATGAAGACTTGCTGTATGTCAAAACTGTAAGTACTATGCTTCTCATCTTGCCATGAAAGCAGTTCATTTGGCCACAATGACATAAAAATAAAAGAAGTTTGAACAAAAGCAATTTTACTATGATAGATTATGCAGCTCAGGAAATGTAAAAGCTGTGGTAGTAGCAGCATGAACTAGCATCAAGCAGTTTCTGCTGAAGGGAAGAAAACAAGCCCTGATTTCTCCAGCTATGCTGACTGCATGAAGACAAACTAGAAACCACGAGAACATGTAAAACCATCAATATTATCCTTGTTATCCTTTAATGTCAATGCTAGTGAGTGACACAAGCAGGCATCAGAGCGACCTTCAGTTTGACAGACTAGAATGCGAAAGCACGCTAGTTTGTCTCGCGGTGACTCTCATATGTAGCCCAGCAGAATATATCACACGTTGTCATCACCGTCACCTGCCACTGCTGTGCGTCACACACACACATACGTACACAGTATATAGAGCACACATGCACGCGCGCAAACTGAGCTTATTTCATGGCAGAGCAGAAGCCCATCTGTGTGGCGCAGCCGGCTGCTGCTGCTGCGATGAACAGCGGCAGGATGGCAGTGTGAGGGGCTGTAACAGTCGCATTGTGCTCCATTGAAGGAGGAATTGATTATGTTCACTTGGATAGCTATGTGGCTTCTCGCTGGAGCGGTGGTAGACGTGTGATGGAGCCATGATAGGGATGAGCTGGCACTGAAGAGGTTTGTAACAGGAGTGTGCCAAAGGTGCTGGAGGGACAGATGGGTGCAGATTGACAGATAGATATGATAGATGACAATTTACTCTGTATTTTTATGTCTGTATTTTGAGGTGTTTCCTTTTCATTAACACATCTCAAGGCATCGTATTTTATATAGATCTCAATATAGAAAGTATTTAATTATTCCTATCACTTAGGCCTTTAATTTAAAATTTCTACACTTTCAGCATTTCCTAAAGCTAACAAGTTGTGCATTAGTTGAATTTTGATGAACTTTGACTCGAGTCTGGGCTATAAAGTGAGAGCAATACGTCCTGGTGATAAACACTTCATCCATAGCAAAAACTCTTGAGTAGTTTTAATTAAATGTATAAGATGCAAAATGCCACGAAAGCACATAACTAAAACACAGAGTTCTCTTGCATGAACGAATCCCAAGCATGCTCATCAACAGCCTGTCTAATCCCTTGATAATAGAACCCCTTCACCCTCCATCGCTCTCCCTGTAGCTTCCATGCAGGTCTCCAGAGACATAGTCCCGCTGGCCTCTTGTTTCCCCCGTCCTCCCACACCTCCCCTGGTGGAGGCTGCAGTCGGTGGGGAACACCTTCACAGTCAAAAAACTCTTGCCACGCTGTGTCTCCCACCACTTTCACTTAAGCACTCCTGGCGTTTTAAGGGCTGGTGCTTTTGTCGTCAGAGTGCATGCGGAGGCCGGTGCAGGGTCTTTGTCTGGTGATATTTGGTCGCTACTAGCCATGAGGAAACTTAACCTGAACCTCGGCGCAGTGTGGCAGCTTCACCTGGTTGCCATCCATGCACCTCCGGCTTTTGCTTGCTTTACTTATTTAAATGTGCATCAAAGTGACATGATTCCTGCTAGTGTTATGTATTAGTGTAAATTGTTTGTCTGTCATTCTTCTGTTGACATTCAAGTATTACTAGTGTGCATTGATTAATAGGATCAACCTATTTTCTCGAATATCATTAAATATGATCAATATTGATTTAAACAGAACGTTTTATCGCAATCAACGCTTAGCTATAGCTCCCAGTCCTGTTCTATCCACAAGTTTACTCATTGAGCGAGCTATGCTGACAGTGGTGACCTTCAATGGGATGGAGAGCCAGTGTGTCCAAAATAGAGAAAGCTGTCATGGCTTGTTAGTTGTGCTGCACTATTTATTTAACCTCCTCTGTCAACGTATAAACTGCCCTTCAAAAGAACCACTGACCTTGCTTCTTGCCATAAGTTCTGCATGTCTCTGGTTCTCCACTGTAGGAAGTTCTTCTAAAGATATTCCCTCATTTCGTACTTCACTGCTGGATAAATCTTATACGTGACAGGTGTTTAGTTGGGTTGGTCACGGCAAATGATTCGCATCTTTCCAAAGCAAGCATTGACCCCTTTTCTCTGTATGGAAGCATCTGGATTTGTTATGATTCTCTGTTCATTCATTAAGGTTTAGCCTTTATTTTGTCACCCGTCTGTGAGTGCAAAATAAATTATGACTGTCAGTTTTGAGGAGGGAGTCTCTCAACACCTAGAACAGCTGTTTTTTTTTTTTGTTTGTTTGTTTTTTTAAACAAAAATATTGTTCAGCTCTTTAAAGTTATATTCCTTAAAACTGTCCTGAAATCAAACCTGGTTTTTGATACTGTCTGTCACTGGCATGGCATCGGAAAGAGATAACCATTTAATGCATTTACAGTAGCAGGTTTCATTGCAAGTGGTTAAGTCTGTCATTCCCCTGCACAGTATGCAGTGTGGATATGACTGCTGCTGCGGTGCATGTAATGAGATTGATCACTGCTGGGTAGTTTAATTTGTGCAATTAATGCAGTATTTTTTCAACTGAGCCACTCTGGAAGTGTTTTGAATTCCAAGTCATGACTTGTACATTAATTGAAAAGCAGAACAAATATATCAATGATTTTTAACTGTAAGCCAGCCTTAAAAAAATCGTATCCAGATCCTGAATTTCAAGAATATAAATTGTGCAAAAATTGTCATTTTCATTCAGAGCTATGTTTTCAAGAATCATACCTAAAGCCAGTGCACATCATTTTAATTCCCTTGCAGCCCATATATGGCAATCAAACATTGTTTCATTGTTTCTAATTTCTAGTAATACTGAGAGCATTCTCTAGTGACACTATTTTTTTTTTTTTGCTTGTGCAATGACCCATTTTTCCGTCAGGGATCATTAAAGTTACATCTAATCTTAATAAATTGTTCAAGTCCTAATAGAAAGATGAGGATTATGGATGGAAAAATGGAGCAACTACTCACAAGCCGTTGGCGGAGAATCCTTGAACTGAAGTCAAGCACCTCCCCTGTCTACAGGCTGTGCATAGTGAATGGAGAATGGATTTCCATCTCTGACTTTATCCTTTTTACTGTCTGCTTTTGTGCCTTTTGATTGAAGGTAGCATAGTTTCGGGAGCTGAAAGAAGGAGACGGCTGCAGCTGTGTCACACAGACTTTTCGACTCCCAGTGCATTCTTGGAGTCAAAGAAGAGTTTTAATAAACACACTGAAAGCAATGAAGGCGGTGCAGCTCAATTTTTTTTTCCCTTTTCCATTCGTATTTTTACCCATTTGTTAGACCGTTCTGTAACCTCAGCACGGATGAGTGTCTCTTATAGATAATAAACACGTGCCATATGCTCCAATGCAAAATTTACTGAGTAACTTGGATTGAAGCTACACTCCTTGTTTTACCTGTTATTCAAAGAGGCTGGGAAGGGGGGAAGATTTGACATTTTTTACATTTTAAAGAGCGGATGAGACATGTAGGCTGTAGCCCTTTAGTGTGTACAGAGAAGCAGGGTTGAGTACGGGGCTTCAGGAAAGACATAGAGGGCCAGCTTGCCTGACAAAAAACAGTGGAGCAAGCCCATCTGCTGATACAAGAGAAGCTGGCATACAGACACCTGTGGGATCATCACCTCAATTCATAATAGTTGTGTTTCTGTGAATGTGTACTTTGAAACAAGTGTGATTGCTGCAACGCATGGGATGCACATCAGATCATTACAGATTTCCCTTAGCTGAGCATTTATCACGCACAAGTCCCTGTTGGCCTGCAAAATCCTGTAATTGCTCGGAAATCGGAGGAACAATTCGAAAGTCGTGTATTAACTTGTGCAATTTATCAGGTGGAAACTGAACTGTTTCTCCTCACAAGTGATTTAGGATGAAAAATTGTTAGTCTGGTCGTATGTGCCTGTGGGTTTGAATTATTAACCTAATTTGCACCTGAAGAAGTGTGATCTGTGTGATAAAGGAATGTATGTGTTAATACAAGAGCTGTGACTATATAAATATTAACTTTACAATGATTCTAGCAGGTGTAAATGCAGTCCCTCCAAAGTCATTTCACCTGTGAGAAATACCACACTAAGGACTGGGGTGTCTTTTGATGAAATTCAGTTAAATTAACTAAATTATAATAATGCAATGACAGTGTTTCTTGCTTTATCTTAACAAGGGAATATTTTTATATCACCAATTAGTCCTGTTCCTAGAATTTTTTGCATCATTTTGCATCTTTAATGTTTTATATATTCTAGATTTTTAATATTAACATAACATAAATCAACAATTTGCCATGTAAAGGTAGAGTAGTGGTGCCCTTAGCAGGGAATAAAGTCACACTCACTTTTTGTGTAATGATGATAATGTTTCTCGAGTTTACAGCAACTTGTTCCGGCCTTTAAATGTATTGCAAATGTAAAGCTGCCATAGACGAATGGTTGCGGTTGCATTTTTCTTTTTTATTACTATTGGCTCTCATGTACACAATCTCTCTCGTTGTAAATGCAATGCGAAAAAAGTGGGGAGCCGTGGCTGACATGCCTGTTTCGGTTTGTGATGCTGGTGCTGTAGCGCGACATCCAGTGTTTCTGAATGTCGTATACAGCACCTTTAAGACCCCAACTTTTCACGCTTCAGCTCTGACAAAACCCATACTGCCTCCCCAGAATCAAATAGCAGACTAACAAAGTCAGCAACTAGCTGCTACAGCATTAGGGGACACTTGTATTCAGCAGTGTTCCGGTTCGAGTCAAAGTAAGGGAACGCTGGCAAGTTTTACTGCAGCTGTCTGCCCAGTGCCTCCACCACAGACAATGTAAATAGTCTGCATCCATCTGTGGAGGGGACTTAAATAAGGTTTTTGCTTAATGCAGTGACTGGTGTCCATAGCAACAAGCATCCTACCCCAGCAAAGTATAGCAGGAACGACATACTAAACGACATGGAGTAACCAAGTTTTGAGAGGCAAGTCATTATGACATGTTAACCCACCGTGTTTATTTTTTGTTGTCTCCACCTCCGTTCCTACTCTGCGCTTTGCAGAGTGCATTTGAAAAATGAGCTCAGCACAGGCACGAAGCAGAATACAAGAACACTACGAGTACTGCATTTAAATACGAAGAGCACAGTAGGATTGTTTATTATCCACACAGCATTTAAGGTTACACAGAAGCACCTGTAAATGGGGTCTGTGCATCTTTAAGCACATTAATTGCATGCGTTTGAAAGCCTGTAGCATTATGTGCTGTCATTTACATAGAATTTCCTTGCATGTCCACTGTATGTCTTTCTCTTTTTCCACGCACAGATTTTTTTTAAGCTCAGCCAAAGACAGAAACCAAGCCTTCCTAAGTAAATTCTTAGTGTCAGGTGCGAGCTGGCTGCAATAAATCCAGGCAGGCCGGCATGGGTAGGAGGAGAGGAGAGCCAGGAGGTAATTTGTGGGCAAAAAAATGGAGCATTTTTCCTAGCTGCTCATAAACTAAGACGCCCAGACTGGCACACTAATCCATGGACCACCAAACTCTCCCCTCACCAGCCGACGGGTTGACATCACCTTCGATCATGTGTAAACTATTGCGAAGGGAACGGCCGTCATTTATTTCCCATGATCCCGTGGGAGGCTGGAGGAAGGCAGGGCAACGATGTGAAGGCAGGATCACACAGAATATTATGACTTTCTTCTCTCACCTCTCCCTCTCTCGTCTTTCTTCTGCTTTTTGAAAGGTGGACGGGAGCAAACATATGTGTGTGCTCATGTGCGAGCGAGAAAGAGAGACACACAGAGAGAGAGAGAGAGAGAGAGGGAGAGAGAGAGAAGACGAAGAAGACGAGCTTTGATTATGGGCAGTGTGTGTGATATAGCCAGAAAGAGAGGGATTGTGTGGGAGGGATGTCAGTTGCAACCAGCAGAGAAAGCAGTGCAGGGCAGTTTTTCTCATGACTCTTTAACTCTCTCACACACACACATTGAAACATTTAATTTAACAGCAGCACAAACGAGAGCCCCCCACCATCAAAACAAGAGACGTCCTCATCCTTTGGCTCTTCGGTGTGTCTGTGTGTCTGTGCAGTCCGAAGGAAGCACACTTGCAGTAGTTTGTGTTTGTGCATGGAGATTTCGTTTGTGTTTGTACCCGTGTTTGAAGCTGAGAATACAACGCACACATCCTGTGCAGAAGGTCTTTGTATGTAGACATATGCACCTCTTCGGTCAGTGTTATTACCACCTAATAGCTTGCTGGCTGTGGATTTATAGTCATGTGCTACTCTGTCTGTGTAGCCCGTCCCTTCACGGATCAATGCATTGAAGCCCACTGCTTTGAATACCAAACAAGGCTTTGGCTTGCACCTCCAGCGCCGCTGTGCTGAACAGATTGCACGTGGTCACTCTCCTCGCTGCACACCAATTGCCTCCCAGAGAAATGCCTTCTTCCCCCCAAGCAGCCTTAGAACCACTGTGGTGCTATTTAATAGCAGCCCCAGCCCTCCTCTCTTGGCGCAGCACGCTGCCTGCCGAGGCTCGCTCAGTAAGCAGCGCTCCCCGTGCTCCTACATGCAAAATTTATGACTGCAGCAAAACACAAAAGAAGAGCGGGATCCAGTTCTGTCTCGCAGAGCAGATATAGGTTTTCAAATCCCATACTCCTGTATCCCAAGACATTGTTCAGCTGTGTGACAGTGGCAGAAGGAATGAGGGAAGAGGGAGTGAGGAAAAGATTAAAGTGTTCCTGTCTAACATGTGTCTATTTTCATCCTGCTCTACAGAGTATAAGAGCTTCTGTCTTATTACAGTTAGAAGAGGGAGCAGACTTCCAAGCACAACTGGGCTGCCTCCCGTCTTCCCGCGTGCCCCAGAGAAAACTCTCGCGTCGTACCTACACTGGTTACAGGTGGAAGCTGGGCTCATTTTTCTGGAGCTATACAGGCAGCACTCTCCTCTAGAGCTGCCTCCCTGAGAAAACAATGATTCACACACAAGTTTGGAGAAGAATGTTAAAGTCTGAATATGACAGGCTGCCTTTTTTGCAACTGCTTGTGCCACAATCAGCTGAAACTGTGCACGCACTTACCTGCAGCTCCACAAATTTCCACAAACACACAAGAAGAGCTGTTTCAAAATAAGACATCTGATGTCTGTACAGTACTTGATAGAAAAGAAAAAAGTTTATTGTCAAGCCCAGATCTTTGCATTTTCCTATTTTTCTTGCTTTTAACAAATAGACTTCAAGAACGGACTGTTAATTTGGTAAATGAATCTCACACTCTTTGACAGGCGCCATTGTAACGAGATAATCAACGTTAAAACTCTGTATTTTCTTCATATCAGACATAAATGCACAGAACCAGACACAAACAGCTGTCATTAAATCATAACATACCGAAAAATACAGCAGATGGTAAATAAACTCTGAAGGCTTTTTGAAGTTACAGGCGAATTAGAACACACACACATTCAAACATAGCCACACATAGTTTTACCTTATGGATACCACTGAATTTAAGGTCAGTCATTACACGCTTGACCTCTGTCGCGTGTCTTCACTTCTTTCGACTCTCCTGTGCTCATTAATCTGTATTCTAAAATGTCATTTGGTTTTTTTATTGCCGTCTACAGAAGGAAGTGATGAGACAGACAACGTGGGTGGATGAGCATGTAATAGCTTGCCTGAGTTTGTGGTGTCCTATGTTTTCCAGCGAGCTGCACAATTGATTGGCCTTAATTATATTTCCAAAGGCACGGAGCTGAAAGGATGCAAAGCTGGAGAAACAAAGCTGTCCAAAGTCGTGATAGGACTCTCATCAGTGTGTCTGGTCACTGTTTCCACCTATCACCTGACATTCACTTGTTAGGTTATGTGAGTGTCCCTCTGCATGTTTCAGATTTGCCATTGGCTAAAATCTCAACCAGCTTTATGAGGTTGTCACCTGCAGTGGTTTTAATTAACATTTGAGAGTTGTCAAAATTTAATTGGTAGAATTTCTTCTCACATCAGTGGTGTTGCGCCAAGGTTATTCTGGTATATTCTCCTACAGTCAGTTTCCAGTTTGCATATGTATGACTAAATTACTCCAAGTCCGCACTTGTCTATGTGTGGAACCGCAGTGTAGAATTCCATCTGTCATTTTAAGGCACATGGGGAATATTTGAATTAAACATAGGGATCGTTTTAATTACTAACACCTTTTATACATTGTGATGAATATTTAGGGTTTATAAACAACCAGTGAGGAACTTTAATTGGTGGAATTTATTGCACCGTCAGCTGGGCTGTGCCAATGTAATGTTTGTATACAACAAGTAGCCACATTAAACCATTCCAGTTATCAATAAAAAAGAGAAAGAACCACCTAACTAAGTAAAGAGAAACAACAGTCATTGTTAAGACATGTACGGTAGTCAGTCCATAATGTCCATGTGCACATCTGTGAGGGAGTATAATCAATTCTTGAGAAAATGCCAGTTCACAGCACTTCGGATCTGTTTGGCTAAAAAAGGAGAGTGACAGAGCGCTGCATCAGACGACCAGGCCTCTACAATCACCCAAAGTGAAACTAGGTGAGGTGGTTTGGCTTGAGCTGGACCATAGAGTGAAGGAAAAGCAGCCAACACGTGTCCACCATATGTGGGAACAGTTGGGAAAGTGTTTGAGGAGACTATTTCATGAAGCTGGTTGAGAGAATGTGAGAGTGGGCTGTTATCAAAGCTCCAGGTTACTTTGAAGTGTCTAGTGGATGGTTCCAAATTGTTCCCTAGTCCATTAGAAAGAAGACATCAGTACGGCAGAGCTCTGGCTCTTTCAGCTTGCATACTTACACTGTACAGATCGATCGTCCTTTCACAACACGTGTATTCACAATAAACTTGATTTTGTCCATTGACAGCTCAACTAAAGTTTTGCCCAGACATGATGGCTGCACAGTCAAACTCCTGTCAAAAAAAAGAAAGAGAAATTACTGATCAATTCTACTTTGAATTGGAAACAACATAGTGAAAAGATGTTGTCAGTGTAGTCTCAGGGCTTGACTTGAACTTTTTAGAGCACTTGTCTCTTGACAAGTAAATTTAGCTTTTACTTGTCTGCGTAAAAATAGCATCTGTTTTCTCTTTGCATTTTGTTTGTGAATGCAGAATTCAGACGAACAGTTGAAAGCATCCAGACTATGTAAACACGAGTGGTTTAATTCATACTGTTTATAATTCAGTTGACAAGGTGTTCTGTAAAATGTCCCTCAAGGCCCATTTTTTTAATTTACTTTTTACATTTTGTTTACATTTCAGTTTACTTCCCTTTTTTTATTGATCTTTTTATTTGGTCCTAAATGGTGAAGCTGTTTGTAAAGTCTGTTTCAATATGGATTTATTGATTAATCATTGATCATCCTTGTGGCATTTAATAGTGATGGCTGAGATATTACATTACGGTGCTACAAATAGCCATTTATGGTTAACTGTGGAAGCGGAAATGAGGCTAATGCATGTGAGATTTTAAAAACAGGAGGCATGTACACAGCTTGATAAATGTGACGAAAATAATGCATTTGCAGGTTTCTGTCTTAGTGCGTACACACAAACATGTATCTCCCAGGTCTGCTCTCACAGCACACAGTGTGACAAGCAATCATTGAGCTGCTCTGATTAGTTCGTCCAGGTAACGTGAACCTTGGCTTGAAAGCTCCATGGCCCTTTCTCTTGTTAGCCATATTTGTAGTTAAGCTATTCTCAAGGTGTATTATTGGTTTAGTGCAACGTTTCAGTGAAAGCAGGCTACGATTCTCTCGGCTGCTGTTTAGTTATCGTTATAGTAAATAATGAAGTATAGAATGTTATTGTAGATTGTACAGCTGCTAACGCCAGTAAGCCAACCGCACTTACTTGTCAGCCAAGTTGGAATGCCCCTGGCAGATGGTGCAGAACATCACTGCTTCCTCTGTCCAGCTGTTACGAATTTTTGTTCTGCCGTTGTTGTCGTTAGCTCTTCATCTCCGCGCTTCCACTGGCATTTGGCCGGACTGCATAGCCAAAGAAACCAACACTCTTCTTCTTTTCGGAGAAAATGTTGGATCTGCCAGTAGTTTTTTACTTGCATCAACTCCTCATTGGTCAGTGGCAGAGTTGTTGGACGTATCGTGGCATGAAAAAAGCTTTCGTTTCAAATTGATATTGTGAATGTAACAGTTGTTCATTTGAAATAGCTGAGTAATGAGTGGTTTTTTACATTGATATAGATGGCAGTTATTTAAAAAGTTTTTTTAATGACTTAACTTTTCTCATGGGGAATATGAGTGTGTCTTCCACTTGCCCTACAAATAAAATCCACTTGTTTAGTTCATTAATACTTACACGTCTTCAGTTCCCTACAACATGTAAAACAATGCAGCAATGAAAAAAAAATTCTTTACAAATTAATAATAGTTGTTTGATAGTTCAGACAGTTGATCGGGTGTTGTGAGGTCTTTCAAATTGAGCATCAGATGACAGTCATCCTCAATTTGTGGTTGAAAATAAGCTTTATCCATCCGTTGTCTGCCTATTAGTTGTGTTGTATTGTGTGGATGATAACAAGTAAGACTTGTCTCCACTTGTGATGTGAAGCTCACCAAACCAAAATAATCCTGTAACAAAAATGCGTTGTTTACAAAATTATTACTGCTAAATTCTGTCAAGCTGCTGTTCAGATGTTGAGTAGATATATGGATAGTTTTTACGTATTTCACACAAATATACTTATAGAGTACACAAATAGCAAGTTTTGTTTTTTTTTTATAACTGATGTTACTAATATTTAGATTAACTTTATTTAATAGTCTAACCCTAATTAGTGAAGAATATATAGAAACTTCATTTCAAATCTAGATATAAATTCACGGGACCATTATTTAATGTGTGGCCAGCTCCAGCTCTCCATTATTACATGCCTGAACACACGTCTTTCAAAATACGAAGGCCTTGCCCTTTCTCCAAAGCTTTCCCCAAAATCTATTAATTATTGCCGCCTGTGACATTCCCTTTTCTATTTTAAATGTATCCGAGAAATATCTTCATAGTTTCTGGCAGGCTTCCTAAAATGCCCATTAATCTTAATTTCTGAGTTATCCGAGTCTCGCTTTCCTCTCAGAGTGATAGTTAGTATTTCCACTGGCGGAGAAAATAGCTTTTTAAGATTGCCATGATGTGGCAACAAATCACATTCTGACATCACTGAAAAGGGGTCAAAATCAATCAGCCGCCCAGTGGCCTTTGACATTCAATAAACGTCAGCGGGTATTTATATGCGTCCCTAACAGTTGGCTAAAATAACAGGCCACAGATGACAAAATATGATAACAATTAGACAGGCCGCAGCAGGGGGGCCTCTCACATCTGCATGGATCACTGGCTGACTCACAGCCATGGTGGGAAATAGAAAGAAACAGAGTGTGGAGTGGGAGACGGAGGAGGGGTGAGGTGGGGGTAAGACAGAGAGAGGAATCATCACGTTGATGTGGTCATTTACCAGAAAGCATCGTTCAGCCCACACAAACCCAAATGCCACCATCTAAATCCAGCCTTAATTAGGCCCGCGCTGAATGGAGAGGACAGGAGGCTGAGGGGACTAACAATATCAGTTGTTTACAATAACATCAACCGCCTTGTTATGGTGAATGTGTGACAGGGTGATAAGGTCACACATGGGACTCCATTATAGCAAAGTAGATGCAGCTTTATCTGGTAAAATTGATCCCACCACCCTTCAGCCTGTCTGTATTACACGTTCTCCACAGAGGGAAGCTTAAAGGTATTCCAGAAAACCTTATTCCAAATCCGGCATTGATTCTTGCATCAGTGTTGTGCTGCTTATTGGACAACGACTGCATATGTGATTTCAACGTGTCAAGGAATCTTAAGCTCAGTCGGATAAAGGATAAAAATACAGCAGCCAGCATTGAGATATTGCGCATAATTCATGATGTGTGTCTTCGGTGTGACATGTCGGAGCGAGTGGAGACGTTACTGCATTGAGATTAAAAGAGCCACCTAACAACTTGTGCACTGCATGTGTGTTGAAAGCAGATAATGGCCAGTGTCCAGCGTGTTTGACTGCATTCATATTCAGCTTTGCAAACACGCCAGAGCTGTGCCCTTCCACAGGTGCGGGAAAAACAACCCCACTACTGTCTTAATGGGCAGTCTCAGCACACTCTGCCTGCTTTTTTTTCCACACCCTCCCTTTGATTGATTGTTTTAATTTAAAAATAACCCGAGTTATCTATTTATTTTTGGTTTATTTATTTCACTGAAAGGGCTCCTATCGGTCGCTGGCAGGTCGCACAATTCCAATTTCCAGAGTCGCTCCCCACCAAAAATGCAGAATGAGTCTAATAATGGCCTTTCGATCTATCAGCCTCTCTCCCTCTTTCCCTGACACTCTTTCTTTACCTTTGCCTCTTGCAGCCAGTCAGTCATTGTATTATTCAGAGTGGGGAGATAGGTCAAAAAGACAGACGTTTGGCATTTCATGTGCAGAAATGTGGAGTAACTTAGCCATTCGACTGTCTACAGAGGGCAAGAAATATCTATTCAGCCTTACAAATTCAGGGTATCAGGTCAGTGCTTCTTGTAATTCTGTTTTCTGTAAACGGGAATGTATAATTTGTATAAATCCCACATTACAGCTGCTATAATGCATTTATCTATATAATAAAGGACCAGTATGTACGATTTGTTGCAACCACCTGAATACCTGTAACTTTCTGAGCGTGTCAGGGGAACCTACTGGGGCCGCCACAACATTAAAACATTAAACAGCATCTGTACAGCCAGTGGTTGTGTTGTACGCTCGTAACTGTCGAAACATGGTGCCCTCTGTGGAAGAGAACTTGCTCCCTATGTATATGTGAAGGGCTCATTCCAAGCTAACAAAAACATAGTGGTTCAAAGTTACAGGTGTTTACACTAATGAAAACATAAGTATGAGAATTGTAGTCCATTTTTGCCAATCCAAATCCTAATTTTGCTCATAATATGTCTTCCAGCTTGTAAACACCACAATGTGAACATGTTATTGAGATTTTTTTTTTTTTAAACTAAATTTGAACAGGACATGTTGAGCAATGGACCACATCAGTACTTCTTCATGAGAGAGGCTTCTAGTAGTGATAAACCCACACAGTCAGCACAACCAGGTTCTACAGCAAATCTATAGACAGACTGCGTGTTCCTTGTCCTCTGCCTTACAAGTTAATATATTTTAAATCAATTAAATTAGTAGTGCTCATTAATTGGTTAACAATTAATTATCAATGTCCCTACTTTGAACACAGGAATGCAACAGCATCCAGTGCGACTGGTTGCTGCTGGAGTTTAAGCCCATCCCATAGCACATATATCCACCAGCATTATACTGTACGTAGCGTGTGAAAAGTTGCACTTCTGATTTTTCTTGCCTTGCAATTATTACCACCCAGCCAGCTAAATAGTCTCAGGGACCTTATGGAATGTAATTTCCAAGAGACGCCCCAAGAGTCCTGGCTAGGTTGAGGGAATTGGTAAACACACAGAACGAGCTGAGTCCCTGAGGCCCTGCAGTGCCTAAGAGAAAGGGTAAGTGAGTGTGGATAACACTGCTATCAAACAATGAGACAGCACAGTTGGCCAGAAAGGGACTTAAACTCATTACAGCTCAGGAAGGCTGGGCCCACATGTTGGGTTATAGTTGTCTACTTATCGCTGTGAAAATTGGGGCTCTCTAAAGGAGAGTTTGGAAATGTCACTCTGCGAAATGAACTCATTTTCAGTGCTTACAGTGTTAACTGTTATCCTGTGGTATATTAGCTGCATTGTTTCGAACCTTGTAAAGCTTGTGTTCGACTGCGATGTTGTTCAATGTAGCCGGAGAGTCAAATGAAAAACAAGGCTTAGATTTAGTTTAAAAATACACTTTGCATTTCCAGTAACGCTGCGATTCTACATCAGATCAATTTATCCCTTTGATAACAGATACACATGAAAGGAGGAAGATTAAAGGACATTTGAAAAATAAATCTAAAAAGGAGGGATGTCTAAGCCGTGAGCCAACTGTGCAAAAAAGGGTCTGCAAGTCAATATTAGAAAGGTGATCTTGTGTTGTGTATAGTGTGTGTATGTTTCCGCTAACCAAACGATTTTCAATTTCCCCAGGTTCAGAGATCACAAAGTAAGATTTGAAACCAATTTACAGAGTTTCCACCTGTTCTTTAAAAAAAATAGGTCAGAAACACTGTACAAGCCAAATGAAAGCAATCTGAAATCATTTATTAAAGCAGAAATATATAGGCTAATTGGCAACTTTCAAAGGATTTCAGAAATACATGCATTTGAATGTAAATCCAGAATACTAATATGATGTTAATTAATGATGAAGGAACCGAAAAACCTGCTAAAATCAGTTAAAGAATTTGTAGCCTGGAAATCACAGCTGCATATTTTAGTATTACAAGGTCGACTGAAATTACATTTAGCACGCTGATGGATAAAAAAAAAAAAAAAAGACTGTACAAGTCAAAGCCAGTAATTATTTTCTTAACTGCTGACAATATAATTTGTAAGGATACAATCAAAGCCTCAATGGACGAGTCAGTCAGAGTTACGCTTTCGGTACTTGGGAGGAGGTTAATGAATAGAATGGTTTGATAATTTCTCAGTGTTTGCGGAGTTAACTACCAGTAAGATGTTGTCAGAGAAAATCAGAGCATGTCTCAGCCCACTTGCTCTTTGATTGCTCTTGAAGAAACCTCTACGATGTAAGACTCCTTCAACTTGTGAAGACTTGTAAGGAGGGGACGGCTCTTCTCGTGTCAGTCACTACCACGTACACACTGATTGCTCGTTGATTATTAAAAGCAAGTAAGATTATTACGCATGTTAAGCTCGCGGATCATGAACAAGGAGCGGCAGTAGACGAGAAGGAGGAAGCTCCACCACAAAGGTCACTGTGTGGAGTTGTTTTTTCCCCATAAGATAGTCAGTATATGAAATGTGCATTAGCCTTTGATGATGCCTTAGAAATGTCAGTAATTCACAGTGACATTCACAGCTGAGTATCTGTATGTTTAGGGACGCAGTTTGTTCCAAGAAAGAGATTTACGCATTTGCAGACAATCATAGCTTTAAGGTAAAATGTGTCCTGGCGATGGTGTGATAATTATCTTTCATGCACATTAACTGCATGTACAACAAGTTTTCAAAGGTTTTTGAACAGACTTTTGAAGCTTAAATTGCAACTGTAAGGTCAACACTCAACTTTAATGTCCTCTAGTTAAACGTGTTTTGTTTTTTTTTTTCTTTATCTGAGCAACATGCAGCTGAGGTGAAGTTCTTCTACAGCCTTGAGTAGTGTCTGATAAGTATTCTTATCAAGGTCTACCAAAACAGTAGGGCCACCTGTGTGCAGCCTAAGATGTGAAACACGGGGCAATAAAGTCTGTACGGCACACGCTGTTTTGTTGGCATTATTGCATGGTTATTATTACCGCTGTGAGCACGTTGCAATAATTGAAGGCAACTCCGCCGAACAGATGAGAGATTCTAGTGAGTGAATCAACCTAAAACTATAAGTATGAGGGGAATGTGTTGTGCTGTCCCTCTGATTCCCAGTGGAAATTATACCCTTGTGTGTATATGCTAATAGTACACAGACAATGAACAAATTTAGTTGAGTCAGAGCCCTTCGGCTAAATGCAGCCAATGCATTTATTCCATCTGTGACAATTACCTTAAAGTTACAGATTTAACTTGAAGGAAGCACTTGTGCTCCCTTAATTAGATCCCTGTGGCCATGTGTTTGGAATAAGAAAGACAATGAAACCAACAAAGGGAAAGAAATTTCCCAGACATTTTTTTCTCAACATTTCGTAAGAGCCTGGTCTGACCATCAGAGGTCATCCCATAACTGAAAGGTCTTGTGTTTGACCCTGTCCAGCTCCCCAGAAACACAATCCTAATTACACCGTGTAGAAATCCCTGATTGAATTGTTCTAAATAAAAAAAAAAAAACAAAGTGTCACAGAACCCAGCTGTTGGTGTGTCTGCTTTTTTTCTTGTTGATTTTCTTTTGAAATGTTTTCAAACTATTAACATTTTAAAACAAATTTAAATGGAGCTCGTGTCATGTCAATAATCTAAATTAGTTTGGAACTGTTATTTCCCCCAAGAATATTCAAACGTCATGAGAGTACAGTGAAATGTTGGATTAATTAAAGGAATAGTTTTATAACATTTTGCTCTCTTGCCGAGTATTGGATGATAAGGCTGATCCCAATCTCATATCTGTACAGTAAACACGTATTCGGAGCCAGCAGCCAATTAATTTACCTTAACATAAGACTGGAGGCAGGGGGAAACAGCTAGCCTGCCTCTGTGCTCAGGTAGTAAAATCAGCATACCAGCACCTTGAGAACTCACTAATGAACATGTTAAATCTTGTGCGTATAGAAAGCAGCGTATAAAAACAGCAATTTGGTATTTTACAGCGGACTAAGTGCAGAGACTATTACTTCTTGGTGTCTCTGTTGGTTGTGCATCATCTTCCATGGTGCACACGAGCTCCAATAAACAGCTGCACACCACAGTGCATTGGGAATGGCAAGTGGCGCAATACGCTTACTGCAGCGTCAGACATTGATATGTTTATCAGAGCATTAGGAGATGTTGATATCTGCTGGTACATGCTTTGGGAAGTGTGCTGAATCTTTGTTGTTTTCCTTTCATTCCCAGTTGTTTTTTGTTTAATATAAAGGATGTGTTTCGATATATAATAAATAGTACGTCAGAAAAATATTCAGAATGTCCCAATACGTCAAATGGAGTATGCTGGAAGTACTCGAGTGTCCAACTACATTCAGTGGCAAGCAAGCTTTTCGTTTCAGAGCGATTACTGTACTTGCCTGCAGATGGCGCATTGGAATATCTAGATGATGCTAGGTGGCTGCAGTGTGCTTAGACAGCTGTGTGGGCCAACATTATTTTTTTTAAATAAGTGAGACAGGGTGGTCTAGTTGCAGATTTGTCCAAGACTAAACTGAGTGATTTTATCCACGTGCGCTTGTTTTCTTCGTGTAGGTCCGCTTTGCTATTTACAATGTAAATCGTGTTCATATAATTGTGGGAAACTATAATCATGATTGTTAGATTTTTTTTTATTTTTTTTTTATTTCTGCATGCCTACTACTGCATTAGCCATTGTGATGGAAAGGGTTGCATTTTTCCTTCACTGGTTCACTCGGTATCTTACTTCCTGCAGGTGCACTCTGATCATCAGGTGTGTTTAAGTCTAGACCTGTCCCTTTCCTCCAGCACTCTTTGCTTATTTTTTTGTAGGCTGTTTTTTTTTATTTTTTTTATTTTGAAATGATAGGCTGTCTACTGCTTTACCGGCACCGGTTGGAGAGGCACCAAAACAGCTTGATGATCATCATGCACTGGTACAAATGCATGCTCATAAAAATGTAAAAATAAAAATTTCAAATGCGACCATTTTGGTCCTTCTGGAGTCCTGCTGAAGTATATCAATATGAAGTATAACTTACCTCTCTGTGTTGCCTGGACTGAGATCTTTCTGTGCATTTGTAGTAGACACTGGCTTTTTTTTTTTTTTTTGCAGACTCTAGTTCTTGCTTCAAACTACAGACTTCTTGTTTTTTTTTTTTTTGTTGTTTTTTTTATAAGCCCACCTCCGCAGAAGCGAGGGTCAAACGTATGCATTAAGAGTGGCCTGAAGGGCTGCCTTTGAAGGAACGGATTGCAAAGTATTTTGGTTGTTGTAGGATCTTCCACTTTCGACCCACAGTGACTAACAGCTCATTTATCGGTTTTTCTCTGTATATAGTCCTCCAAGTTAAAAAATAGTTGCACCTTTCCACTACATTGATGGCCCAGTTTTATGACATAACCGTCTTTCCAGTGGTGTCATTCCTCTTTAAGGCCTGAAGCTGAACACTGACCAACATTTGAGTGATTTGGGCTGAATCAAGCCTCGAGTGCTTTGCGTCACCTTGATGTGTCCTTGTTCTTGTGGAAATGACACTACCTTTATATTATCATGCCTGCCAGAAGAGCTAACAAATGCCAACAGGCTGCTGCCAGTGTTCTTGAAAATAAAAACACTGACAAGAGTACATCTTGAATGTCCTTTAAGTGTCTTGTTCAGTGAAACACAGAGTCTGATCAGTCGCTAATGTCCTCAGGTTTCAGTATTCTGCTTGATAAATGTCAACCTCTCTTCAGTGGAAAGCAGCATTGTACTAGGTTAAATGGTTCTCTATCCATCTCTCTGTGTTTCTCTTCTATCAGAATGATATATGTATTTCTTGTACTTGCACACTTGCATTCTTATTGTCACCTCCTCCCCTTCCTCTCTCTCGTGGACAAACTTTGTTCTTGCATTGCTGCTGCAATCCCTCTTTGTCACCAGACTCCCCCTCTCGCACTCTCTTTATCTCTGTTTCTTCTCATTGTTCTTTATCTTTTCATTGCTCTCCATCTGCTGCAGAGTCCATCGTTTTCTCATGCTGCTTAGTTCTTCCACTTAGTTGTGTTCATTTTTCGCCCATTTATTTTTCTCAGTGTTTCTCCATTCTGTATTTTCTTCTAGTTCCGCTTCATATTGATGTTCGCTCTGACAACTGCAGCATTTAGAGCTATTGGATATTAGCTCAGTCAGCTCAGTTACAGTGCAGCTTGTTTGGAGCTTGATTTGTAAAACACACAAGTCACACTCTGGCATGTTGCTGTCGCACTGTATATTATGCATAAGATAATGTCTTATCACAAATAATTTTGCTATGGGTTACTAGAAAGAGCCTTGTGCGTTGCATTTTATCCTAGCAGGGATTGTTGTAGACTTCACAGAATGCATAATTGTATCAGATATAAACATGCTGATTCTTCTTCTCAGAGCGAATATCAAGTTTCATTTTTAACAAACTACGAGACTAATAGCATTCCCATCATCCTCGGCTGTATTTTGTGTAGGGCTTACAGCCTCACAGAGCCATTATCTCCTAGTCATGTCTTTTTCCTTAGATCTATTTTTAACATTGTTCGCACAACTGGAAAAGCGAATTTAGAATGATAGTTTTGTTTTGTTTTTTTTCCCCTTTTGTGAGACAGCATGCTTGCCTCTACAGAAACCACCTGCTTTCATCATCTTTGTAGGTGGCCCTGTTTATCCTTTGTCAGTCGTTTTTTGCCACTGGTTATTGTGGAAAATTCATGACACTGATGAGCCACGATGTGAAACAAAAGAGCCCCTTTCACACTCTTCCCCACTCTAAACACAGCTCTGTGTTAGGAGATTGAAGTATTTAAAAAAAAAAAAAAGTGCGAGGGTGTAATAGATCACTCCATGCCCTGCTCTGTGTAATTTGTCTTGACCTGTCTTGTTGCCATTACATAGCAACTCTACTCTGCTGCAACCTGCGTTTTGTCATTGTCTCTGCCTTGTCTTCTTGTACAATTATTTTGTCATTAACAGCGTCACATTATTACCATAGCTGGTCTCGTGTATAAAATATCAAAATGTTACCGGCACATTTTCACAGCTTCGTAGCAGAAATCTAATGATAAAACTGTGAGTGCAGCAGGACACAAAAAAAGGCACACATTTAAAAATCTTACATTTAATAACAAGACATGATGTTGCTCAAAGAACCCGCATTTGGTAGGTCTCTAAAGGTGGAGAAGTTTGCAGTCATTTTCAAATATTCATGTAGAGAGCTTGCTCCTTTCACAGAAAAAGCTGCCCGAGCAAAAGCTGTTTTACAGAATGGAACTTAACAGTTGCCACACGAAGCTGCTCCGGTGGATCTGTTGCAGCTCTGTAATCTCTGGATGTGTTTACAGAGATGCAGAGAAGTAAGTAAATATTTTAACACAAGCTTCACATAATGGAAATCAATAAAGTTTACAAACTTAATATCTTGTATTTACTTAAAATGTGGCGATGATTGTAAAGACACTTCATGGATTTAACTGTAGACTGGTTGGCCTGAGACCAGGGACTCAAACTGAACAGATGAGAGCATCTTATTGAGTTCAGGCACATAACGGAGCCTTTTCATACTCTGTAGAACTGTTTATTCTTTAGATGAATTCTTAGAATAACATACTAAACAGAATCTAAGTAGAGATGATGAACTGAGACTGGTAGGGCACCGTTTTTCACTGACAGTAAAGTAAATGACATTTGCCTACCATACAAAGTCAGAGTATTGAGACTATAGTCGCGTCAAATGTGATGGAATATTCTTGTGTCTCTACATTTGAGGTTCTGGATCAAAATGAAATCACGTCTACAATAGTTGGGTGGCCCTGCAGTGGTATCTCCTCTCAGTCAAAGCTGGTCTGTTTATGGGACACCCTCAGAAAAGGCTGGTGTATCAGCAACTCAGTCAATCTGCTCCAACAATTTGCCAAACTGGCTGAAGAGTTGAATGCCAGTGTTGAATATTTCATGGACAACAACATTTCCCTCCGCATTTTATCACAGTCCACAGTTCAGCCATTATTGTATAAACCACAATATGCTGCTGAAAAGATTTTGCAAAGATGATGGGAGCTGTGAGTCAAGCAGATGCCACCAGGGAGAGTGTTGTGGTAGACAGAAGGGCTGCAAAGGCTAACATTGAATGCTGATTATTGCAAAGCCATGCCCACACAGAACTGGAGGACTCTACAACACAAAGCGCCAGTGTCAGGCAGGTTTGCATCCACAGTTGACATTAGTCATCATTGGAGACTGTGAAAGCAAAGTGGGAAATAGCATTTTAAGGATGCAACTTCTGCGGAACAAAGTGTAAAGAAAAAAGTCAGTTGTGTGAATAGTTGTCAGATTACCAAGTTATGAAGATGTTCCCCTCCTGAAGCAGTGATGTTACATTACTTGTCTTTTATCAAACCAGTTCGATATGTATACTCTGAGATGTCAGTAGTCTTGGTTGACTGCCCAGATAGAGGTGGAAAGCACAACTGTCTTCATCCATGCAGCACTCTACAGCCTCAGGAAGAGATGATTCTATCCACTCAGCTGTGGAGTTAGAGATGTTTTGCCACTCGTTGAAAAGGCTTTCTCAGTTCAGCAGTGTTTGCAGATTATTCCGAGCAAATATTCTGCCCTTCAGGCTATCACATGGGAGGGGCTTCCACATCAGGCCAAAGCATACAGTGTCAAGCATGTTGTGAATAAAAGATGCCTTAAATTGCCCCTCATGTGCTTTACGATAAATGTCACAGTGCAAAGCCCAGTCATTTTTCCCCTCAAGATAATAAACATTAGCCAGGTGATGCAGGCTTTTATCTGAATGCAATGGTTTCAATAGATCGTAATGTTCTTTTGTATGTTTTGAATCTTCAGCTGAGTGTCTACGGCTGATCATATTGAAGATGTGAAACACAGGAAGAAGCGGGATGTAGAAATCCTCAGTGGATTGATACACAAGCCCCTAAATTACCTCAATGGTGCTCACTTTTGAAATTGAATAGGCTTCCTGAATCATTTAAGGACCGGCTTTATGGGAATAATGGAGAGCAAGTGCGGTAACACAGTGTGCACAGGGTAACAACCTCGGAACAATAAACAGAGATGCAGAAAAACACAATAGCAGAACTTATAAATGGATGCCCACACATAGGCCACGTGAATAGACACAGAGATGACTACAGTTCGTCTGCATGCAGTAAAGCTCATGTACTAAATCTTATAACTGGGCGTCCATTTGCATATCAACAGTGTTTTGCATTTTTGTTTGCATTCGGTAAAAGCTGATATTTGGATCATGGCATGCGAATTTGCCACCTAGTTAAGTCGTATTAAACAACACTACGGATGTAGGAGGAGGTCTTCAGTTGGTGTGGCGTCAGGCGGTGTAGGTGAATCAACACAATTAGTTTGTGTTGTGAATGATTCCAAGCTGCACTGGAAACATCTATTCTGAGGAAAATCACAGTGCAGCCAGAGGTCAAGCTCGTCTAATAGGCTACGCTATGAAATGTAGTTAAGCGAGCTCTCATTTCCTGTGGGCTTTGTGGATGCAGCACAAGCTAGCAAAATATAACAGGCTGACTTTGTAATGTTTCTTTGCAAATGCATTACGAGTAAAGAAACCGTCAGAAGAGTAAATACGCAAGAAAGGATTTTTTGCTGCATTTTTAGCTTTACTGTTTAAAGATCACTACGTAGAAAAAAATGTATCTCACCATGCTGCTCAAAGGCTACTGGAAATTACAACTGCTTGTAGTTGACGTTGATTGTAGACTGTAGATTGTGACTGTAATCAGTTCTGTTGCATGACATACTAGTTTATAACTAAGTGCTTAAAAACTTTGATAATAATTTTAACTGAATTTTGCAAACTGTAGTCAGAAATAACATGGCTGAGTGTCGTTACACCTGTGCACATGACTTTTGCAAAAATTTTTGTTTGGTTTAGCAAACTAAAAGTATTGGAAAAACTATCAATGTAGGTAAAACCAGCATTGGTGAAGCACAGGGCAAGAGCAGCAGTTCCTTCTTTGATCCATCCATCCACCCCAACCTCCTCTGTAAGAAGCTTCAAGCCCAAACAAAAAATGTTAAGGTCGATATATTATGTTTTAACATGTTCCACAGTCTCGTATGACTGGGGGGAGGGAAATGTGCATCTAGAAATAAATGGAAGTAAATAATGAGGGAGCAACAAAGAAAAGAGGTTTAGTCTTCACAAGATGAACTAAATATTTACTGCAGCTCATTTTAGTAATGAAAGGTGTGTCAGAGCTCAACTTAGGTCATGTCAGATCATCTCCTGTTCTACAAGGTTGCACTGTGCTATTGTGGGACAGAGTACAAATATGGTCACTCCCACAGGGTCCTTAAATATACAGGTGCACTGGAGATCCTTGAAGCAATATAAGGCAGTGCTGCCTCCTAACCTCTTTGTTCCTGTTACAGTTTCCTACTATTACCCTTCAGTCAGTCTGATCTTAGACCTATTCTTTCCTGCTATTCACCTTTAACGGTTCATAGTCTTTCAGCTTAAATTTTGAAATAAGCCCTTAACTCCAGAAAGGTAATTTGACATTTACAATGGTTTTCATTAATGTCTTACTTTTTCAAAAGACCGTTCTTCATCTTGGTTCTCATCATTCATTCACACTTCTTCCCGTCTTCACTCTCATACCACAAAACTCAAGGTTTCTCTTTTCTTCCTTAACACATTACTTTAACTTTTCAGAAACACAGCTGCTCAACCTCAACGCCGCTTTAATTTTTTTCTCCTCTCGCACTTTCCCTTTTTGTCTTTCAAGCCCTTCTTCTCCTCTTTTGTCGTCTTTTCGTTCTCTGTCTTCGCTGAATGGTACATGAATGGACCATGTAGCAGCGGTATTTTTGACAGGACTAATAAGGCTGATATTTTTCCTTGAACGAGGGCAGAGGCAGTATTATACGTACATAAATCTACGGTTGCTATTCAAGTCAAGAGACACTGACGCCAAACAGTGAAAGTGTGACATGAATTACTGCTGTTTCAGTGAAGATTAGCATTCACTTCACATACCATTTGGTAGCCGCTTTTATCACCTCTTGCTGCCATGCACGTGTAGAATTTTATCACGCTCGGCCACAGAGGGAATCAAACCACTAACCCTGCTAGTGTTACTGTCACGCTTTGCCAACTGAGCCATACAGAATGCTTTCTACTTACATGGGATTATTCAAAAATATTCTGCAGCACAGGGCCCAATGCTAACATGAATTCCTCGACCGCTTTACTAGTTCATGAGTTCATGAAAAGTGGAGCACTTTTCCCATTTTTCACACAGGCTTCAAGTGTGGTGCAGTCTTTTGGTGCAACCAGCACCCAATCACAGCGCAGTCAAAGGAAATGCTAAACACAATCATTGGTCAGGAGTGGTACGTTTCCAGCAGAACATTTTTCACTTCACAGGCCACAGTAAGAAGTTGTGATTTGTGTGAGCAGCGATAATTTTCAGGTGTGCAGCGTGAAAAATGCAGTGTGTACTTAGATGCACACACACTCAAGGAACATGTAGAATGCCACAACATTGCATTGAATAGTAACCAGAGACTTTGTAAAAGCTAGAGTAAGAGGTAGAGTGAGCGGTCTGCGTTCATAGAATTGGAATTATAATATTTAGTTGTTGTTATTCAAGCACTAAACCAATCAGCTTTAAAGGAGCTCCCCATCAGTTTTTATACAAACTTTGTTTACGCGCTACAAAGAACACTGCAGCCTTTGACTGGACAAAGTGCCTGAAAAACATGTGAAAATAACATTTTTCATTTCAGGTGATATTGATAGTTACTGATCTTTTTTATGACCTGTCTTTATTAAAAAAACAGGAGAAAAATCTTCAATTTAACCACTGCCTGTTTGTCAAGGTACACAGGTTGGATGGCTTATTTTGTGTTAACGCAACAGTAAAAAAAACGCTTAAAAAATAAATGAATGTACGTACCTATAGAATAAGAATAACCTAAAATAAGAGCGAGCGCTCTGTAGTTTAACTCATGCAACCGTACTTTGTGTTTTTGTTGAAGGTGTCACGATGGCTTGCATCCGGTGCATTTCTATTGAGCAGTCTATTGAGCTATTTTGTTCTTATTTTGATAAAGTGTTAATGGCCGGGACGTATTGTAATTGTTTTATCACTCAGGCTTCCAACACCCTGTGAAAACAGTTGTTTATGAGCTTTCCAAAGTTTGGAAAAAAATAAAAATAATGAAACCACAAAGTCGTTTTCAAATTGGCATTGTTTTCCACAAGACTCATATACTGCATTACGTTGCTTTGTGCTTGTACATGTGCAATGACAGTAAAGTTTAATCTAATCTAATATTTATGTGTGAGTAGCTTAGAGGTTGTTGAAAGGAAACAAGAAACTGAAGGTCAGGATCATTCAGTTTTTGCTGCAGATTTGTAGATATGCCAAAGGACTAAATTGTACCTTTAAATACGATGATACTAATGTAGTTTTTATCGTACCGTTGCTACTGTTTTTGGCCTTTCACTGACCAACTCCTAACACTGTTCGCTTTGCTTTCTTTGCTTTGGAGAGTGTTCTGTTTCCCGTACCTTGTGGGTGTTATTTCACTAAACCACTGTCTCAGCTTTTTTTCTGTAACACCTCTGGCTTTATCTGGTCAGCTATTCACTGGAATGATTTGATCTCCGCCAAGGGTCTGTCCTCACTTGATTTGATGATGATGTCGTAATTAGAAAGACTGTAGAGCAAAGTTACTCTGATGCTAAAACAGTGGCTGGCAAATGTCAAAACTCCTGATTGTCAATACAGCATATAGTGTGCTTCTTTGTGGAAACGAAAAGGATAATTTGCAGATGCAGGAAAATCCATTTCGAAGTAAATGTTCACATTTTGACTCTTTGACACTTGTTAGACTTGAGCTGTTTTGAGATAATGCGGATGAAATTAAACTTTAACGATCTCCCGTGGGGGACGTTTGGGACAAGGACAATTTTCAAGCTGCATGCATGTTTTATGAGTCCAACACTGTTTTCTGGTACGACTGACCTCAAAAATAAATACAACACGAGGAAGCCGTGTTCACCTCTCTTTCTGGCTATCCTTTCTCTTTCATTTATATTCGCTTTCTCTGACACACACAGAGGCGGCGTGGATGCGGTCGCCAGACATTCCAGCTGTGTTAATAATGTGATGGTGCGCTGGTTCAGTGTTACATGAGCCTGAAAGCCTGCACAGGGCAAGTGTGCCATCTACTGAGAGACACACAGGACTTATTTTACATCCCAGCCTGTGCATATGTTTTTTTTATACAGATATTCATCTTTATTTTATTGTAAAGTTTTGTTTCTTACTGTCAAGTGAAGCTACATATTTATATCCCTGCATTTAGTAGTGAGCAGGACACCTTTAGAATCAGTTATGATGAATACCAGCGTCAGCAACTCGGTTTTGCCGATAAAGAATCATGTTATAATGAAGCATCAACATTTTGTTAAACCTTGTCGACTCCTGTTTATGGAATTTCTCAAAAGAGATGTAGTGGTTTATGTTTAGTGTAATTTAAAATTGTTAACAGAAAGCTATATATAATATTAATATACATATATTTTAACATCTTTACTCAATGATATATACTTTTTTTTTTTTTTACTCTTACTAAAGATAGTTTATTCAGTGGTCGAGTGTTTGTCATATTAGATGTGATCTTTGAGATGTTTATATAAAGCCATATTTACGCCTTATAATGTTAATATGGATAGTTCACAAAGACGCTGAGATTTCATTTGTAAATCATCAGTCGGCACTAAAACAAGACTCTGCCAGCTGCTCTGTGAGACTGTCTCAGCATAGCAGTGCTAGGAGCTATGAAAAATGCTTGTCAGCTTCATAACATTAGCCTAACATTAGACATAACGATTTTGCAACAGCTGCAACCACAACTTGTATTTCAAACAAAATAATGACGACGATGGAGGAAACGGAGACGATTGTGGTGTTGCTGTTTGTTGTGTTAGCCTATAGGGCAAATTTTACATTGTTGATGGCGATGTCTGAGAAGAGAACATCGCTGTGGCTGCTAGTTTTAGAAAATGTCGCTTGTCGGGTTTGTCTTTGAGTGTAAGCCTTTAGTGTTGAGCCCAGTTTTGTCAACTGCTTTTGATAGAAAGCAGCTGAGGCCTGCTCAAAGAGTTGCTAAACGTTGTGGGATGACGCTACGGCTGAACAATGTGGGGAGTATATCTAATTGCAGTTTTTCCAGACATCTGATTTGCAATATGTATTTTGACAGTGTGACTGTCACACAAACAAGGTGGCATTAATTTGTTAAACCATTGAAACAACACTTCAAAAGCTGGGTTAGACACGCAGCATAAAGCGTGTCCAGAATTGCGGCCTTTGCAGTTTGATAACGGCATTGTTTCAAATTGTGATTTTGATTTGAAAGAATTTTTTTTAGTCCTAGATGCACCAATTAGCATTTTTGTCACCCATATTTGCTTTCTGTCAAGTGTCAGCTGGTGTCAGTCCTTTACCTCTGCTTCTCTCCTGCCCTCTGTGCTCATATGTACTGGATTTAAATACAGCTGGATTTCCAATAAAGCTGTTCTTATTTATATACTTTTTTGTTTCTGTTGTCAGACAACAGAGTGAGTAAGATATAGTGTCTGAAGTGCAGCCAAATAAGGCAACATCTTAACCAGCAGTCAGTTCTAAACCATTCCAAGCTGCTGTTTTGTACTGCTGACATTACAGTTTTAACCCCAGCAGCATGGACATAAGTCAAAAACAGTGGCCGGGCTGTGATTTTAGCTGCATTTACATGTAAAATGATCACCCAGAGAGAAAGTGGGAAGCGAGAGAGCGTCTTTGCGTATTTTTCCTCATACTGTACACAGCCTTCATCAACACTGGGCAGCTCTTGTGCAGCTCACTCGCATTCACACCAGCTGCTGCGCCACCACCTGAGAGTGCTGCTGCTCTCTGACATTCTCTGAAAAGAGTCGACGAGACAGAGAGTTGTACCTGCAGTGGGAAAGCAGAGCCTCACCCTGGCAGGGCACTGCTGGTGAATCTCCTCTTTGGAAAGTAGATATGGTTTGTCCAAAAAGTTGCAAGATTTGGTACTTTGAAAAAAGTCATTGGAAGTGTCTGAAAAGTGGCAAAATACAGTCACTAAGTTGGCGACAATATGGTCAAGCCCCACCCTGCAGTTTTGTTTAAGGCCACTTTCCGTAAAAGGACCTTCCCCAGAGTGGGCGCTTACCTAGTACACTTTGAAAAGTGATGAAATCCTTTATCAACTATGGAAAGAGTCAGAATTAGTTAGTGTTTAAATGATAACACTTAAAAAGTTAATGCTGACACTCAATACTTTCAAAGCGGGATGGTGTTAATTACTGTTTGTATTTTTGGTACCTCCTCTAACAAGTTGTATTTCATCTCCTTCCCTGTAGCCTTTTTAATGCCATTATATCCAATAAGCCTTAAAGGCTTAAAAATAAAAGTAGTTTAGATTCTGTCAGTTTTGGAGGGTTTTGTAAGGATGGCGGTGAAATGGGAAGAGATCCAGTGAGATTCTGATTTCACTACGTTTTCCTTCGATTGTTTAACAGCTTAGCAGCAATTTGACCACCTACAGTACCGCAGCGCTGACATGTGCGCTGCTATAGCGAGAAGGAAAAATCTAGTTCAATAATTGTGTGTGGGTGTCCTCTGAATTTCTGCATCCAAAGCTGGTAATTCTAATTCTTATTTGTTACTTTTTTAAAAAAGTGAATCCTATTTTAGTTACCCATTTGACCCCACATCAGCAAACAGCCCGCTTAAATATGAATGTCATGCATACAGCCACTAATCACAGTGAGCCTGCAAGTGAAACTGTGGATTAAGGAAGAATGCATATCTCGTATAACTCCCACACAGTCTTCTTAATCCTTACATATCCAATTTTTGCACAAATGAAGGGATTTGCACAAGTTGTAAGCGGCAGATGAAATCCAAGATGGACTTTTCTTTTTCTTTACTTTCTGTTTTTCTTTCTCGTATGTGCAATGTATCATTCATCTAAAGACTGATCTAAAATCAATCTCCTTCATCGTGTCCATGGGTTGCACCTGCCTGTATATCTTCACGTTTGTGCAGTTATCTCTCCTCATAGCCAAAGCTGAAGATATACAGTAGAAACTTCATCTTTTCTTTTTCATCCTGCACAGGGGTTCCTACACTGTGTCACCACCGAGCTCAAAGGGGGAATCTGTGACTTGATAAGTCCGGGTAACATCAAGGAGAAGAAATGTTTTATTCATCGCCGCAAAGCTCCTGAATTCACTCAAATCAAATTCGCCTGCCTTTGTTTGAGAGATCAAGCTTGAGGTTTGACACATATAGAAATGATTGGATTTCTTAGAGTTATAACAAAAAATAAAATAAATAAAAGAGAGAAGGAGAAAGTTGTGAGCGCAGGAGAGAAGAGACGAGGAGAGAGTTGTGTTCGGGGGAAGTTTAATGAAAAAGGAAGTGTTTTAAATAGCTGAGCATGTTTCCCTCAAATGGATGATTTCTATTATTGAAAATTTTGGATGGCGTGTTTTATTTTCACTTTCACTTTTTTCACACAATCCGCTCGTCTCTCCATAAGTCAGCCGCTCTCAAATTCAGGTGACCTTGGCTCCCTGCTGATTCACTTGTTTTGTTGCAATTCTTTCATCCTGTGTGTTTCTCTCTCATGCTGCTCTCCTTTCAGATTCCATTTTTCTGTCCCTTCACTCTCCCACTCTGATCTCCTGCTGTCAAAGAAATTCAAATACTTTTTGAGCAAGCGCGCACCGAGGTCAGATGAGATTTGCAAAAATGTAGAATTTGTTATACTTCCAGATTGAGCAGTGCTGTAACTGCCAGAAAGGTCTCATCTCATGATAAGTGCCCAAGCCGAGCCCTGCAGGAATTTAAAATGATTAAGAATGAATTTTTATTAAGCACGTTTGGGTTTTTTATCTCATCTGCTCAAAATTTCTTTTTTTTTTTTTTTTCTGTGTGTTCTTTCTTTTGTTCTCATTTTATCTTTTGTCTTGTTTCACTGTGTTTCATCAACTTAAGTAAATTAAACTAAACCCCAAGACACTCACTTCACGTATCGGCAGCGACTCTGCCTGTAAGATGGGCTCGTAATGTGATGCAGGTCACTGCAGCAATGTCACAGAGCCAAAGTGCTGTTGAGCTCTGAAGTAACTCCAGTCCAAGGTTCAATCCTTACAACTGCAGTGCTCATCACTTACTGTAACAACATGCATGACACTCAAAACTCCTAACATTGTATTTTTTTTAAAAGTAGTACATAGTTCTCACATTTTCAGAGAAAACTGGCAAAGCATAGCGCATTTTCACAGCCACTGCTTGTTTGAATATTTTATTTCTAGCTTTGCAGTCATAGTACAAACCAAGAAAAACACACACAAAAAAAACATAACAAAATCTCGACACCTACACCCATACCCACATAGAAAAAGGAGAAAATAGACATAAAAAGAAGATCCTCCTGTTTCATTCAACACACGCGTGCATTGTCATAGTGTTGTCGGGCTGCCGACTAGATTTTGTATTTTTTTTTATTTCGAGTGTTCCCATCATTGTGGGGACAGCAATCAAGTCAGCCTTTGTTTCCTCCTGTCCAAGTTTGATGTCAGCAATTAACAGTAATGTTTAGTTGATGTTAGGGACATTAATAATTAACAGTTAGTCCATTAATTGCTTCTAATACTTTTATCACTTGGAAATATATTACCTGATAAGGAAGAAGATGCAGACTGTACTGTAGCTGTAGTCTTTGGTAACTTCTTACTGTTTAGTCCTGTTTTGACCCGATCTGTGTTGGTCAGCAAAGAGCATTGTTGAGTTTAACTAGCAAACCATGACGGACTTGTGTGACACTTCCTACATCCCAGTGTAACTGAACCATTGTGTGGCTAATGTTGTGTGTCAGATGACAAAGACCGTGATGTCAGCATATGGAATTGGGTCCACTCTACTCAGTTAGTGTTACTGTTTAATTGATTGCGATTGATAACGCTTCAGATTCCTATCGGCATACCTAGTTGATGTTCCTAACCTTGCTGGGCAAAGCATCTTTTGGTCTGTCTGTCTGTCTTGCTTGTTTGCAGCCACTCCCTGTGACTTTGTGCCTGACAATAGAGTGAAATAAAATTATTTATTATAAACATTATTATGAACACCAAGGGGCAATGGTGTTTATAAACTGCAGCTCAGAAAAGAATAATGTAGCAAAACCATCTGTGGGGAGCAGTTCAGACGATGTATGGGTTGGGAGCACTCCGAATAGAGGCACATAACTCTAAAAACAAGATTATCTGGTCTTTCAGCCTGGATTTAGTTCCAACTCTGGACTAATGCAAGATGGAAAACAACAGATTAACACTAAATATTCATTCAATATGAATTTAAGAATATGCATGCACATTTCTCTGTAAATACTATAAATCAAGTGTGCAGTCAAGCCATTATATAAATAGTATTTTAAATTTGAAAATGTGTAAAAGGAAATCAAGGAGAGCCGCTTTGACTGGGCATAGTGTAGCTGATAAGATTTATTGCTTTTTTGATTTTAAAAATGAATTAATTACATCCAAACAAGAATAAATTACCAAATAAAATTACTGAAGTTGGTTTAGCATCCCGGTTGAAATAATTAAAATTCAATCAAAGAAAAAATATATGTGTTTATCAAAACAAGTTTCCTACTAATATTGTACTCTCAAAACCCTCCAAAAGGCTTGATTCGTTTTCTTAAAATCACAAAAATCAAGTAGCATGGGAACTCCTCTCACCAGAGCTGCTGTTGTTGGGACAAAGCCAGGGGCGGGGCTTCAGGGGGGGCTGGAGGGGCGGCACGCCCCCGGCCCGGGGCCCAAGGGGCCAGGATAGGAGATCAGCTTTAATGGAGGCAGGCCCATACCATGGCTCAGGGTAGCAGAAGTAAGCAGGCCCTCCCATGAGTTACACCTAGAGCAGTCCAGAGTATGGGCACAGTCTGCTTAAGATCAAACGTCTTTGTACAGGAGTTATATTGGTTGCCCCAGTCAGGACAGAGTCATGGTTGCTAAAAATTTTACAGGACTGACTGACTTTAGTGATGTAGTGGGTGTAAAATATTGAATGAAATATTGTACTGCATGAATTGCTGTATTTTAGCTCTCACTTTAAACTTCATTATGCGCAAATTTACAAGTTGATCGCCGATATTGTCTCCAAGTGTTTTCTGGGTAAAACTCGTCACCAACCGTCCACCAACGTCATCATTAGTCGGTTGTCAGCAGATTGCGAACTCGGTCGAGCATTTTGACGGTCTAAGTTAACATGAGTGGCACTTCATATAAGCATAAAAGTGGAGCAGCAAGGCGACAAGAAAGGGAAAGAGAGAGCAAGGAAAAGCCAAATTACAAAAACTGGACACATATTTTGTCCATCGTCCTGGAAATGAACCGGACTTTTTTGTTGGCAGCGATTCAGGCCCGCCAAAACTGCCAGCACAGCGAGGGAGCCAGGTTATTCCAGGTAGCAATTCTAACAAGTAGTACTACACACAATGTGTGAGTTAGTTGTAAACTGTTGGTGGTTGTAAATTGTAGTAGCCCAGCCGCTTAGCTTATAGGATAACCGCTATCCGTGGTGCTGAACTGCTTTGAATTTGTGTTGTTTTATTATCAGTGACCATGTAGCCTCATGTTTTTGTTGTTCTCTTGTTTATACTTCATGTCCGTTTGATGGACTTCAAAATAACATAGCCGCTCTCCGTGGTGCTGAAGCGTGTAAGCCCCGCTGTTGCGGGCATGTGTATGTTGTAAAATGATGTTATCATGAGCTTTATTATTTGGGTTTAAAGGGCCCGGTCCTTTGCCCCGCCCCCGGCCCGGCTCTGATTTGTTCCGCTTGTCGACAAAGCCAAAGAGGGACCAGTAAACTTGTACAGGGAACTTATTTGGGGAAAAAAACATGAACTGAAAAATCATTTTATTACTTGCTTGACATTTAACGTCTGTTTTTTTTTCTGAAGTAATTATTCTCCCTTTTTAGAAATGCGAGTCATTATTATCAGTACAAGCATTGTCAGAACAGTACTGTGGATTTATATTACAGAAAGATTCAGTACTCTTATCTACTGTCAAATCTTTAACAAAATAAGATTTTCTGGCATTTAGGGTTTTCTCAACATTTTAAACGTCTTTTTTTGATTAAATGCAAAATACAAAATGAAGACGAAAGAGTCAGATTTCTAACCTTAGCATTCGTCTATGGATTAAAAGGGGGCAACAAGCTTAAATCACTTTCAATTCAGACTTAGTTCAAACAGCATCTCATCTCAACTTGTTTTTAACCCCGGGTCAGCCTTGAAGAATGTCTTGCTAAATACTCAGAGTATAACAATTAAATAAAGTGGGAGAGAAGAGTCAAACTCCATTCAGGCAGCGTCTACTGGCATTTTTTCCAAACCTCCACTTGGACACAGCGAGCTTGTGTCTAAGTGGAGCTGTCCTTGTTAATCCTAATAGGTGCTGCAGTCAGTCAGTGGCATGTCACATCTGTTAGACTTCAGCATGGTTCAAAACTAACTCTGTTTGGACGTCATGTCTTCTGACACTGTGTTGACGATAACAACAAGGTAATTGCCCTGTAAAAGATCTTGACACTTATTAGAATACCCAGACTCCCCCTGCTAGTAGCTGGTTTAAGACTCTGGCTTGAAGCTTTCTCTGTAACTTGCGGTGTCACTTAAAGAGCTCCACTGTAACTATCAAATGTAATTTTAGCTGACAGGCAAAAAGACTGCAATCAGGAATCAGTTTTTTGAGTCATCAGTAGAAATGCTACAGTTGGTCTTGCTTGAGATACGTATTGGCAGGATGGGAGCAGCGAGCAAATAGTTATGAGAAACAGCAGTAAAGGACAAAGAAAGCCTTCTCGTGTAGTGTAGAACTCATTCAACAGGACACAGTAAACCAAAACATTTATAAACAGTGGCAAGGTTTCATTTCTGTCGACGTTTAAATGCGGTAATGACTAGGCACATGAGCTATTTTAAACTACAGAGGCTTGTCTGTATTCCAGACATTGCAATGCAGCTAGCCACAAGGCTGCACTCTGAAAACCATTACTGTGGAAATCACTCCAGTTCTCAGATCTGGTATTAACTGGTTTTCTGTGTGTCAAATAATTGATTTTTAAATGCTAGAGCACTAATTGATTTAGGCTGAATTGCTGCTATATTATGAACCACCCAGACCCCCTACAGGCTTCTGGGATCAGTCTGCTGTCCCCACTGTCAAAGGCAAACCTGGAGAGTCGGCTCAGTTTCTCCACATATCTGGAACAAACCCCTAGAAAGCAAAGGACCTACAGCAACTCTCAGTTCTATTAATGTGAAAATGGAGACTTTACTGTTTGCCACTGCCTTTTCTTTTTTTAAACCACATTGCTGTCTGGCCCTGTGGGGTTCAGTCGGGCGCAGCCCAAAAAAGCAACACGGGGCCATCGCCCTGAGAGCCCACCACCCACGGGGCAGCAAATTGGGGTTGGGTGCTATGCTAACCAGGCAGTAGGCAAGGGTGGGCGTCTGGGTGTACCGCCCCCTGGTGGCATAGACTGGCCGTAGGGATGTAGAACATAACCTCACTGGTGGGGAAGAAACCTCAGTTGGTGCGGGAGGTGGAGCAATACCGGCTAGATATAGTCTGGCTCACCTCCATGCACAGCAAGAGCTCCGGAAGACTCCTGGAGGGGGGTTGGACTCTCTCCTTTTCTGGACTTGATCAGGGTGAGAGGCGCTGGGCAGGTGTGGGGATACTCACAATCCCCCGGCTGAGCGCCGCCCTGTTGGAATCCCCCCGGAGAATGAGAGGGTCGCCTCTCTGCGACTGTGTGTTGCAGCGGGGAAAACTCTGACTGCTGTTTGTGCTCATGTTCCAAACAGCGGTTCAGAGTATTCGGCCTTCTTGGAGTCTCTGGGTGGTGTCCTGGAAGGGCTGCCACCTGGAGATTCCATAGTTCTCCTGGGGAACTGGGGAGTTTTGTTATCGGAGTTCTGTGCTAGTCATAGACTGGCCACAACAAACACCATGTTCGAACATAAGGTTGCTCACAGAGCTAGTGATGTGTAGTGGTGGTTATAACTGTATGGAGAGAGGAGAGGAGAGGAGAGGAGAGGAGAGGAGAGGAGCTCAGTACATCATTGGAATCCCCCAGCAGTCTAAAGCTATAGCAGCATATCTAAGGGACAGTTAAGGTGATACTGAGAGGCCCTAACTGTAAGCTTTACCTAACCTTAAGAGTAGAGAGGGTGTCTGCCTCATGAACCCAGACTGGGAGCTGATTCTGTAACAGAGGAGCTGATAGCTGAAGGCTCTGCCTCCCATTCTGCTTCTGGAAACCTGCATTCTGAGAGCGAAGGGCTCTGTTAGGATGATACAGCACAATGAGGTCTTTAAGATAAGACAGAGCTTGGTCATTGAGAGTTTTATATGTTAAAAGTAGGATTTTAAATTCTGTCCTGGATTTTACAGGGAGCCAGTGAAGAGAAGCTAATACAGGAGAAATATGATCTCTGTTACTGGTTCCTGTCAGAACCCTGGCTGCAGCATTTTGGATCAGCTGGAGGTTTTTGAGAGAGTTATTGGGAAATCCTGATAATAAGGAATTACAGTCGTCCAGTCTAGAAGTTGTAAGTGCATGGACTAGTTCCTCAGCATCACTCTGAGACAGGATGTTTCTGGTTTTTACCATATTATGTAGATGAAAGAAGGCTGTCCTACAAACTTGTTTTATGTCTATTGAACGACATGTCCTGGTCAAAAATAACTCAAAGGTTCTTTACAGTAGAACTGGAGGCCAATGGCATCTAGAGTAGCTATCTGGTTCGATCGTGCGTTATTGAGGTGTTTAGGGCCAAATACAACAACCTCAGTTTAGTCTGAATTTAAATGAAGGAAATTACAGGTCATAGTCTGGCCAGAGCTACTAAAGTATTCGTTTTTTTCATCACTGCATCTTAATCACTGCCCCCACTGGGACACAAACCGGCGACCTTCTTGCTCCAAGGCAATGGTGCTAACCAACTGTGCTGCCTTGCAGCCCTATATTAAATATAAAATATGAATTTGTAGCTATTGACCATGAGAAGCATTTAATTATTGATTATCGGTTAACATTTTCCATATCATGCATCCCTAGCTAGTATGTTTGTGTAATGATTCCAGTGGTTTTGTGACTATAGAGTGTGTGTTAGACCAACTTATCAGACGTTAGTTGTCATGGTAGAAAATCATTGTGTACGTTTTTGTTGCCTCACTTCAGTTTCAAATGAACCTGAAGCTTTGTTTGTGTGTTTGTGTGTTTTTTTGTTTGTTTTTTTTTGCTTATTGCAAACTGTTTTTATGTTGGTTTTGAAGTCAGGGTTTAAATTATGTTGATATGCAGTTAGGCTTTATCTTTTACTCTAATCCTGAAATATTTTACTGTCGGCACACTTGGGTAGTCGCTTCTCTCCATTAATTATATGTGGAATTCCCCCAAGTCTAAACAGTATATTTTGCAGCTATGGTATAGCAGGGCAGACCGAGCACGAGGATAGAATATTAATTCTCATTAAATATGGACACACTCATGATCCATGAGAGGTGTTTTGGATAAAACTGCCCCACCTTTGTCCTTACAAGTGCTGCAGGAACTCGAACACTGCATAAATCAGACTATTTTAGAGCTAAGTCATGTACATGTGGTAAATTAGAAATAATAGGGGAGAGCGCATTGGGCCTCGCAGGGTTTTCCTGCACAATGAAGTCACGCTGCTTATTTGTGTCAGCTGATTGGTGTGGAGGACTAATATTCAGCTGATGTAATTGCTGTGATCACCTATGCAAATCTGATTAAGCTCTGTTTAATCACACCAAATCAATCAGAGCGGTGTCATTCATGCCAAAAGACATTTCGATGGCTCCGGTCCCAACAAACATTTTTACAATTTGCTCATTTATATTAATGAGGTCTTTGATCTATTTCAGCTGCTTTAGGGCAAACAAATTAAACTCATAATTGCTTAATAAAAAGATGCACGCTGCACTCAAGTGTAGTGATATTATTTTTAGAAGCCGTTTTAATCAGACCAACCTTCGCTAGAAATGAAAATTAAATTCAAACAGAATATTTTTTTCCTGAGATCCCACTTCTGTGTGTGTGTGAACAAAATGTGCTACATATTGAATGTTGTATTTGTTGCCCTGATAAAGTATCTCATTTGATCAGAAGATTGCTTTTTGTCACAGGAGTGAGTAGAGACTTTTATAGCATCTTCTAAAGCTACAAATATATTTGTGGTACTTTTGTGGGAGCGTGTGTTAGACTGAAAAACTCTGTTTTTTGGATGAGTCTTGGTCCTTTTTTCTTTTTCCCCGCCGACCTTTTCGAAGATAATTTTCTCTCAACTTCAAGTTATAGAAGTGTTGAATCTTCTGTGTCTTCACTGTCCTGTCTAAGTTAGCAGTTGTTTCAACTTCTAGTTCTGTACCTTTAGCAGTATCTGTTCAGCTCCATGGCCTTCGACAAGCTGTCGGCTTTTAGGGACGAGTCCATGTTTTCTGCGTCTTAGGTTGCAGTAGAGGTGGATTGTGTAGTCGTGAGCTTCCTTGACTTTAGATTAACAGCAATAAAATGACTTACATTTTCAAGACCTCCTCCAGTAGATCAACATTGTATTTGCATATATATGTTTTTGTGTATATATATCCTAACAGAGCCCTTTGCTGTCAGACTGCAGGTCTACTTGTGGTTCCCCGAGTCTCCAGAACAGTGGGAGGCAGAGCCTTCAGTTATCAGCCTCTGTTGTGGAATCAGTTTCCATTTCGGGTTCGGGAGGCGGACACCTTCTCTTTGATAAACCTTATAGTTAGGGCTGCTCAGGATCACCTGAACTGTCCCTAAGTTTTTTTTGTTTCCCTATTGATTTTTTATTTTTTTTTCCTTCCCATTGTTACCAACCGCTTGCTCAGAGGGAATTCAATCACAGTTTTGGACTGCTTAAAATTCATAAGGTCTTCATAAGCGCTATGAGGTGATATATGTTGTGAATTACGCTATATACATAAAATAGAATTGAATTGAGAGTAAGAACACAACTATCGTCTCCTGTGTGACTTCTGCTGACAACAATGTTGATGAGAGTGCAGACAGTCAACCAAAACTGGAAGATGAAGAAGTCTGAAATACCACAACAGCCTGAAGAGCTGAGGTGAACTGCAGATTTTTTTAAATTATCTGTAGGTTTGTCCCTACTGGTGACACCTTTCACAGTAAAAATCATCTGTTTTTACAATTTGATTAGTTCTTGGTGCAGCTTCAAGTCTTGACTGTGTGTACTCTGCACAGTTCCTGGCCTGTTCAGTTTTTCTGGTGAATCAATCAAACCCTAAAGATGGATGCTGACAGCTGTCATTGTTCAAGCCTGATCTTCCCTCCCAGGTAAACCCTCCACTCACTAAAACTCTAGTTTGGCTCAGCTCTGGCAGACAGAGGAACACTGCGGTCCCGCTTCAAATGGCTTCATTATACCACAAACTGGCTGCAGGTCTCACTGGCAGACTTTTGTAGCAGAAACATTCATCTGCACTGAGCACGTCTGGTTCCAAAGCTGACTTTGTCTGTCCCAGTCTGGGTAAACATGGCAGCTATCAGCTCTGACGCTCCCAGCCTGTTTAGGACAACTCTGTGCTGCTAATTGTCAATGTGTGCATCTGCATTGGCATTCCAGCAGTCACAGCTTCTGGTTTCCCTTTTCTAAATCTGGCAAGGTGATAGAACAGTTTCTCCATTATTGTGTCTTCATTCACTTCATTCTTTAGTTATGATTTTGTTTCCAAATGGTCTTCCCCTCCTTCTTTATTGCTGCCTTTTTATACCTCCTTCCTGTTTGGCTTCCCTTTTAAAAACATTCCTCCTTTTTTTTTTTGCGGCTGAAAAAGGTAGACGGCAAGCCCCAGTAGGTCACAGTGCATTAACCACACTAATAAACCCATTACACTGCAATGGAATGGGATCCAAACGAGAGAGGGAGAAAGAGTTGAGTGATGAGGATAAAGAAAGGAGAGAGGCTGATTTTGGCAGAAAAGAGTGGTAGACTGAAGAGGCAGAGATGAAGCACAGCGGCAGGTTGGGTAAAAGCCTCGCTGATACGCATTCACTTTACGTATATGTGCCTTTAAGCTCTCCGTCTATTCATTACCTTTCTCTACCAGCATTCATTACGGGGAGGATCTGCCATCTTCTGCCAGCACATTGCATCACTTTCTGCTCCCATACACAGTTCCTCTTCCCGAGCATTAGCGTCATTGTTGGGCCAATTACAACACTGCAGTGCCGTTCGGGGGGCCATAAATATCCGCAACGTGTCCCCAACCTGCAATGCTCCTGTGAGGATAGAGAGGAAGCAGAGAAGAGGAAAGTGGGAAGAGAATATGGGACAAAGCAGCAGCTGAATGCAGCTTCACATGCACTACTCTAGAATCAGTTCACTTTAGAAAGTATTTGTTAGAGTGAACAATTGTGGGACTGTAGCCTTCCAATGTCATAATTCATAATTTAATGACAGTTGGTAACAACGGCTGAGGAAGTGAAAACTGAGGCATGTACAACTTTAAATTACAGGGGCATGATCGAGCTACGTATCAAGATATGTGAGGTATATATGTTTAAAAATGGCAATAACATATTTTTATTTTGTTTTCTACATAGTCTATAGTCTGCATGGCTACACATAAATGACTTTTGAGCACCTTGTCCCAGATAGTGTCTGTGGTAGTTGGTCTGGAACAATCTCTGGGGGGGATACATGTCAAAGTCACATCCACAAAAATGCCAGGACCCAGGTTTTCCCAGCAGAGCAGTGCATTGTAATTAATGTTAGTCACTTCACTTGTCAGTGGTTTTAGTTTGTGGCTCCACTATTCTGTGAAGGCTTGATAAGCTATAATATCCAGGGCCTACAGTGTGTTGTCATATTGTAGCGTTTGCCTCTTACGTTATTGTAGCTGCTGCACCATTATTGTCGTAACGCATGTCAGGACTTACTTTTGGCTGCACAATGTACAGTGTCTAATGTTAATATTATCTACTGCGTATTCATGGATTCATTTCACTAATCAGCAGTTAGTTTCTGGTTTGTTCCTGTTTTGTTGCTTTTCAGCTATTCAGAGAATTAGTGCCCACAGAGGGACGTGTTGAGCACCTCTCTATAATGTAATGTTGTACATGAAGTGTGCTGAGATGACTTGTGTTGGGAATTGGCGCTGACTTGAAGTGTTGTTCATTTTTCAAACACGTAAAATTAGCACATCCTGCTTTTTTGGTGTAACTTTCAATTTAAAGCTTTTGAACAGCAGCTATACTGATTACAGGGAAGGCTTATAGAAAGTCAATCTTCAGAGGGTGAATGAGAAAATAAGATGGTGTTTTTGGCTAATACGTCTGAAAGTAATCAGATTAGCTGGTAAAATTAAACACCTTCCTTTGGCTCTAGTGTGTACGTACAGTAAATGTGATTCAGGTCCGTCAGCAACATACACTGACGCTCTGAGGATTTAAACAGTGAAGGAGTGGCTGTTCAGCTTGCTTTCCTCTGGTGCTCTGCTGACCCCATGTGGCCACTGCAGTAACTGCAGCTGCTGTTCAGGGGCCAATGTGTTGGGCTGGTGTGAAAGGCTGGGATTTGTTGCTGTGTACAGTAGTGCCCAAACAACACATTCATCACCAGCAGACGTCTGCGCTCCTCTCCTGGTGGGACGAATTGATGAACCATCAACACAAGTTTCATCACGTTCACTTTATATTGATAAAGCAATCATGCATGCTTTTCTTCTGTGTTTCATGGTTTCCCCACTCTCAAGACAAATGAGGTGTCAGAATGATATTTTTCCCCACAATTCTGCACTCTGCTGTGAGGAGGAGGATGTGGGCTCCGAGAGGAGGGTCAGAGCTGTTGTTCTGTGGAAACAAGTCACAACTTCAACTTTGTGCTCAGCTGGATGGGATGCTGAAGAAATACGTTGTTCAGAATCAGTTTGGTTCTGTGACACTTCACATAATTGATTACGTAATAGATCAAGAAAAATGCTTCCCTTTTGGCTTATTCAATGTGAAGGTTTGGATTATTTATGATAGACAACAGACAAACCAAAAAAACCTCCATGTCCACAGTGGAGGGGATGAGGTGGCTCTGCTGTGCTGTGTGGGACATTTTCCTGCCATGATTTAAGTCCACTTGTCCCCTTAGAGGGAACAGTCACTTCAGGTCAATGCCAGGTTGTTCAGAGCAGATGAAGCATCTCTTTTAGGATGGCAGGATGTCAGTAGGGTGCTTCTGCCCGCTGTACAGTTCAATGATAATGAAAAGGATCACCCAGTTTCACCCATTCAGTTATCTATGGGAGTTATTTTGTACACGTGTGTTAAACAGTGCTCTCCATCACCATTATCAAAACACCAAATGAGGGGTATCTTTGGGGAAAATGGTGCCCAACCCTTATGGTAGAGTTCTAAAGACTTGGACAGTCAATAGTAAGCAGCTGTTAAGATGTTCTGGCAGCATGTTGTAGCACAAAGTACTCTTACAGTTTGTTTCATGTCTCTTGCGTGAATATCTTTGGAGTTTGGACTGTTGGTTGGATAAAACGTGAGATAGTGTCATGTTTTTGTGGACTTGTAATTAGACAACACAGCATTCTGTAGTCTTGGCTTAAGATGTCCTGTGTTTGAGGGGGATTCCTCTGATTTAGTTTTTCATACCACTGGATCCCACACATCCAATAATACTCCTTAATTCCAGTAGTTAGGACTTCCTCATTCAGACAGTGTCCACTTCTTTCCTTAGAGACTTTATGCAAAGCGTTTATAAAACATGGACGTAGCCTCCGGGCCTGAAAAGTGAAGCCAAAGCCAAGTGCTTGAAATCTGCATTCTTTCGAGTAGCCAGCAGATGGAGCCATAACTGATTTAATGAACCTTTCGCAGTTTCACTGTCCTGGCCATTTGGATTTGCATGGCTTAATCTTTCAGACAAGCATATGCTACTGGCAGGATCAACCAGGTAGATTGAAAACCTCTGTGACACCTCTGGTCACAAGAAGAAGTCAGATTGTAT
>NW_007578670.1:0-6285 GCF_000690725.1 Stegastes partitus | reverse complement strand
TTTTTACAGGTTTTCTGTTCCAGTGCTATGGAATGTAATGTAATGTGTAAATTCAATGGAGTGCAAGGACAAAACTACATCTGTTTAATCTTCACGGTTTTTGTCCAATTAGTTAACTTGCTCTGTAGCAGTTCTACACAGCAACTATTGTAACTAATTCAGGAATAACTTCTGACATGGTTGCGGCAGACATGACTCTGAAACGTCTCAGGTGCCTCCATTTTTTTTTTTATTAATTCTTCTACAGTATACAAATATTCACACACAAAATGTTCTCAAAAAAAACCCTAACGTCTGGTAAACATTCATTTTCTCCTCGTCTTGCAGTTCTGTTTTCCATTTCCTTCACGGTGTGCTGCATTGTCCACAACCTTCTAAAGATATATATTTTTTTGTTTTTTGTCATTTAAAAACAGAGGCCACTGGATCCGCACGTCATCATGTTGTCCTTACAGCCAGACACACCTTGGAGATGGCATCACACCCTGACGTTGCATCATGCCACCGCTGACACGCCGTCACAGCCAGGTCCAGATGAAGAGAAGAAGCCAGAAATCACAGTGTGAAGCAGGAGCTCTTGACATCAGTGCGCTCGGTGCGGGCCCAGAGGTGAGGAACGGGACTGTATTGCATGGGTCGGCTTCGAGCTTAGTGTGTGGTGAGGGAGGCGGGTCTTGGTGTACCGATCAGATCTGGATCAAATAGTCTTTTTCTTCTAAACAGATAATCCTTACTGTTTGTCTTTAAAGACAGCTGAGAGCACACGATCACAGTCGAATAGTAACAGTGTAGTCAGCTGCTGATCACAGACAGTGCTTCTGTTCAAGTTACATTCCTGCTGTTGTCTTTGATTTTCTAACACTCGCGAATAAGGAACTCCACCCACAAAAATAATTAATTGCAAAGCCAATTTGACCAAAATCTGGTAGTGACACCAAGTTTTAGAAGAGGCAGGGTATTCAAGACAAAACATGGAAATGGTACATTTAGTTTCTGTATGGCTACAGGATGCAGTTAATCAAGTAATAAAGGGCAGGTAGAATACAGGGATGGTGACTGATGTGGGTTAAATCTGCATATTCAATAAGCTTTCTTCAGTAAAGATCACTTCAGAGGAACCCCCACCATTCACGAATCTATTTAGAAACATCTATAAGAACATAATGATGTGAAAACAAAGTATATATACTTTTATATTTATATATATAGAGAGAGACATCCATAAACAGTGGCAGTAAAGACACATCAGGTAATTTTGGCTCTGGCATTATGTGTTGCGTCTTCATTGCGGCTGCCCATGCATTCCTCTCATCTCTTTATTCAATATGTACTCCGCAAGTAGCGGGTCTTTCCCAACATACCAGGAAAGCAGTAGTGCAACAAACTTAGCAGAATTTTTTTTTTCCCAAAGGAAATTAATCAAGTACATGAGTTCAGGACTCAAACACTTAACAAGATGCAATCCATCATTTTAATCAGGGAGAAGTACTGCAGTTTGGACACTTGTCAAAAAAAAGTGACAACAAAATCTTTTGACCATTTTTCTGGGCTGTTGTCACGACTGAAAGTAAGTTTTACAGAATACAACGTAGGCGAGTACCCCTCTGTGGATTATCAGTTAAATATCAAATGATACAAAACTGTCATGTTACAGTCAAGGCAATACTTTTAAGTTAAATAGTATTTGATTTAAAACTTTAATTTCTTACATTAAAAATGCAGGCCCAACAGAAAAGACTTAGTTTACTGAGATTTATATCTGGTATTTTGTTCAGTACTTCTTATGCCCAATGTTATATTTGATAAAAAGCTCAATCCTTCCTTGTGGAGCATGTCAGTGTCGGAAAACTTAATGGAGAGAGGTTTTGTCATTTTTCAGATATTTTTGTCGTGATGCAAACTGATCACATGTGATGTTTCTTTGTTGCATTAAGTTTCTACTTTAGAATCTGTATTTTCAATATAGTCTTTCCAAAGTATCTGGTTTTTTATTGTTAATAAAAAAGAAATATTACGAACAATGCATTTGATGATACTGCATAGGGTTTTACTCTAAAACTGTGAATTGTAATTTCTAAATATTTTTAATGTTAAAATCAGCTTGTAGTTCTATGCTCTGTCCACTAGAGTATTCTGAAATTTAGATGAAAGCTCAATTAATCTCTCATGTCTTTGCAGGGAAACTGTGTCAACGTGTTCTGTTTACACCATTTGGTTGGCAGCTGGTAATGAGGAAGAGGAATTTAAAAAGAGGTAAGCTATGCCTGCTTTAGCTGTGGTTGTGCTGTTAGCTTTGCTTTCTGACTCTGAATGAAAAAATGTAATTGTTCATCAGACATGACAGGAGCATTTAGTTTGTTTACATGGAGGTAGGCTCAGATGAGAAGGGCGAGAATTCTTTGATTTGCAAACTGTTTCATAGAAAGTTTTAAAACTGCAGATTTAAAAAGTCATTTTAGCTTCAATTTGTATTTTGTTACAAATTTAATTTTTAGACAGAGTCCTCGTGTTCTCACGCCTGTTGTATACTGTAAAAAAAAACAACCTTTCAGCAGTAACAGCAAACATCACTCTGTTATACATCAACAGTGAAACACTCCACATTGTGTGCTTAACATTAAATGTATGGACTGCACCTTTAGACCCTTTAACATAGTGGCTTTTTGGTTCAAACTCAAAGTAAAATTAAGAGAAGACAGTGAACAGGTATGGCCTTTGACCTTTCGTTGACATTTTCTTGACCTTAGCAGGTTTTCCTACGAGGCTATGAGTGAGCTAAATAAAAAGGCATTATTGAAAAATAAGGCTACCAGTCTGGAGAACATTTAAAGGCACCCAGCCTGAGCTACATTCCATCTTTGATGACAAAAAGAAGAATGAAGAGAGAAAATGAAACGTTTTAGCTTACAGTGATGTCCATTTTTTAGTATTAGGGCTAAAACAACTCTTTATATTTTATTTCTCTCTCACACACACGCATTATCTCACCGCAACTTTTATTTTTTCTTTTTAAATAGGCTTTTGATTTTAGAAGAGGAGCGCTTGATTTTCTCCCCATTGTCGCTGGAGTCCTGGGAGGACGTGCTCTGGAGCTTGTATTCCCTTCCCACACTCCGGCCCTCCGAGTCCAGGGAGGTGAGAGACGGATAACGCCCCACGTTGGGAAGCATGCTTGCTGGCAGCTGACCGAAGCTGTAGGACTTCTCCAGGATGCCGTTGTACATGCCTTTGCCCGTCTGAGAGGTGGCGTTCCCCTGTGAGAAAGGAGACTCAGGTATGGTGCGGGTGAGGTCGGGCGAGCCTCTTTGTGCAAATGGGTGGTGCTCTAAGGCCGGGGAGGGTGAGGTGGACGGTGGGCCAGAGGGGGTAGTGGCTGGAGTGGGAGGCAGAGGAGGAGGTGTGGAGTCCCTGAGACTGCTGCTGCTGCTGCTGCTAGTGTGGGTGGTGGGGGTGGACGCAGGAAGGTCTGTACTCTGGGTGTACAGCAGCAGCTCCTCACGGGAGATTTTGCGGTAGGGGGTCTCTGAGCCTGGTGAGCAGGGGTTGTGCAGCTGCTTGCGGCCAATGGATGAGTTGAGAGAGTCTGTGTCAGCGCTGCCCTCCTGTGGAGGCTCCCTAGAAAAGGAGAGAAGATGTATCTCGTCATGTACTGACAAAGAGGTCAGGTAAGACGAATCTTTAGTTCGTCTTACCTGACCATCCTATGTAAAGGCAATTTCCTCCATCTGAGTCACTTTAAAAACAATATTTTTAAATGTGTGCGTGCTTTTGCCCACTGACTCATTTTGTACTGCTGGAAGTAACAAATCATCAAAGTTGTGGGAGCTAATTGAAATGGTTATTTCATCAACTGATCTTATTGTTTAACCTCTTAACACATCATATTTTGCATGTTTTCTTTACCATTTGATTAGATCAAATGGTAAAGAAAAATAATTTTTAAAAAGAAATGCATATCAAACATGAGCTGGGGTGTTAAGAGGTTAAACTTAATTTCACCAAGTAGTAGCTTTGAATTTGGCTGATTTCCTGAGAAGGTATGAAGTTGAGCATTAATCTCCATGAGCAGGATAAATTCTGACTGTTGGTTTAGCAACTGACCAGACCAGAGCCAAATGTCTACATGCATATGGTGGAGATGTTGTTTACCAAATGCAAACATTGTTAAGTGTGCCTCTCGTGTCTGTGTCATTGTCCAGGTCGGGGTAATCCTCAGTGCTTCAGAAAAAAGGCAGCTGAACTTCACTTTGGTTCTGGAAGAAGTTTAACCTTTCATCCCAGAGGCTGGTGGTGAGTTGCATGAGTTTATTATTACCACCTAAAAACATCCTGTGAGTAGTCTGTTGCTAAGTGTGAAGTGCACTGAGGTGTTGTGTTTGGAGACAGCCCTAAGTTATTCAGACAGCATTGTTACCCCTGTTCTCCTTTTATTCTTAGTTGAGCCATTTTTTTTCCTGATTGAGGGCCCAGCTGTGATAGCCACTGGTTTAAACAGATTCTGAATACTTAATCCCTGTTTTGGTAGTGACATTCTTAACTAAATGTTGTAAAGTTCTTATGAGCTCAGTTTATGTTTGCAGTAAACTTTTTTGTTGAGGCTTCAATCCTCTTTAATGTCAGTCAAAACACAGCAATGTACTACATTGTAGAATTGATGCAGCTGAAGTGGTGTTGTTTCCTTGAAGGACCTCAATGCTCTGCTTCCACTCTGTCTCAGTAGTGCCCCTTAGTGCATCTTCAGGGTGATGCCCTGAATACAATTTCAGGTGGTATTGTCAAGGACTAGTGTTGACTACCACTATGTGGCTCCCTTTGTGAGCTCCACAGACAGTGATGCGAACATCTGTAGTTTAAGATATTTCTGCCTTCCTTTCAGCTGATTGCATGGCTGTAGTTAAGTTCTACTACGTGTAACTGTGGTGAAGATGTGACATACTTTTCCAGTTGGGCCCCTAAGTTCTCTTGATTGTCTCCTGGTGTTTCCATGTAGTTGGATCTTGACAGTAATGTCTGGAATTTTACTGTTGCATTAAATGTGCCTTTGCAATGCACTTAAATGCCTTTTACAGTCATAAAGAGTGAATACTGGTCTGGTCAGTCCTGTCCTTAAAACAACTCTGATGTCACCATTTATGATCTTAGGTAGCCTTCAGTAGCATCTGTTCTGGTCTGACGAGTTCAACAGTGGACCCAAGGCATAGACTGTTAGGTACATCTCAGAGGTGGTTTCTAATAGTCTATGCTAGACTAACTTATTTCTGTATGTCTTTCAGGAGATGCCACTACACATCCTCCACCTACAAGATGACAATGCAGCAGTGTGAATGTCTGGATAAACCACCTGTGAGTCCAAACTGTAAAACCATTCCGCGGCGTTCCGGCCACCGCTACATACCCCCTCCTATCTGAGCTGAACATGATATGTTTGTCGTCTGCCTCGGGGCGATAGGAGAGGGCTGAGCTGGCCATGGACAGCAGATCTGGATCTGGAGACATCAGTGAGGACTGTGGAGAGCTCAGCAGGCTCCGACGGGAGCGACATAGACTGCTGCTGCGTGTGAGTGATGGCCGAATCAATGTAGCAGCTGCAAGGAAAAGTGACATGGACATTACAATTTATTGAATTACATTGTATTCCTCCAAAATGCTGTGTTGCCTCACTCACTTGTGAACTGTGGAATGATGGGAGGTGTGTCCTCATCCAGGTCATCCACCCCTCCTGCTATAGGGTAAGGAGGCACTGAGACTCGTGGCATCACCACCCAGCTGTGATCTGAGTAGAGGCTGGCCGTCAGGCTTGGCAGACCAGAATTATTGACGACAGGGAAGCCACAGAGCTTCTCAATCTGCTGCCAACGGTGAAGTCGCTCCCTGAGGCATGCAGTTACCTCTGACAGGGCTTTTCTAAAAGAACAAGAAAAGATATTCCAAATTAGAATGAGACGATGTGCATTCAAGAATACTATACTTAAGATTTTTTTTTTTTGTGTTTGAAGTAACTCCTTTTTGCAAATGCCAAAACCTATCAAAGCAAAACAAGCTGGTTATTATATTTTCAACATAATTCCATATGTACTCTATCATACTGTCTCAAATACATGGCTAAGCAACATAGCTAACAGACCTCATTCATACAGTACCAATTAATGAGGGAATGTATGGACACTTCTGAATTTGAAATTTGTACAAGTTTTTTCCGTCTCATTATTCTGGCATTTACGTTAAGACATAATTTTAGTAATCCTAACTGACCTAAAACAGCAAAAGTTTAGTGACATTTATTAT